>NC_091485.1:46773439-46995212 GCF_947461875.1 Haliaeetus albicilla
GTCTATATTTTTTGAAGATGAGAACACAGTGAACATATCTGGGCAACAAAATACCTTTGAAATACCATGATATTGTCCTGGAATTTAGTTATTTTCCTCCAAACTAATTTCCACACCACACCATGTCAGTTAAATTGAGGCAAGCTTGCTATTACATTTGCAGTTTGTTCTGATACTAGCCAATGAAATCTCAGTGGAGCACCTCATGTCCAGCACTTACAAAGGAGATTAATTTCGGGACACTGAACAATTTCAGATGCCTACTGTAGCTGTGCAGTACAGAAGAGAGATCCTTCCTAATAGACGCAGTGTTTTGCTATATTCTATTTGACCATAGTACTGTTATCAATGCCAACAGATGGACTTATATACATATATATATTTGAAATACAAATAGCGTTTATTTTATTGATGTTAAGAGCAGAAAGATAAACTAGATTTCAGGTAAGTCAATAGTTGAGAAACTGGGACATAAGTCTATAAAAGCTTAGTATCTGAAGAAAAATTTCTCACTGAATGGTTTCAAATTTGTTCTGCACTGACACTCTCTGTGGAGAGCAAAAGTCATGTTCTCATTTGCTGCTTGATTTTATTATATGCTTATCTTTATTATAAGTGGCTTTTTTCCTAACAAAGTTTAAAAATAAATAAAAAATGAACAGTGCTTTGACTGCAAAGGCTGTAGATGATGTAGGCCATGACATCAGCATGATGGCTATCTAGGAAATGCAGGAGAAGACATAATTTGTAGCTAATAACAAATCTTATATTTTGATTATCAAGTTATACTAAGTAATGGTAAATCGTAAGACAAAACAAAGTAAGTGCACATATTGCATTTACTTTGCATGAGTCATCACAATGTCTAGCAATGTGTGTAACATTTCCAAGTGTAGCTGATCAGCCTACCAGACTGACCTCTTTCCACAGCTATAGATAGGACTCTGAGTCTCCCTAGTGTTTTACTCCTTTGTCCAATGGAAAACAGTAAAGTACACATAATTGAAGAGAAACCAGATGTGTGGTTCTGCTTTGTTCCATGCAAACCTGGTAAGCAAAAAGGGAAGGATTTAACTAAATGGCAATACTGTGGTGCTAGCGTATGTCTTAGGTGATTGAATACAACAGTCCTGAATTTCCACTTCTAAATTCTTCAGGAAATAGGTAAGTGTCTGTGTAGTTATAGGCACTGTTTATCCTTGGCCAGAAAAGCTAAGTCAAAGGCAATTGCTTGGAAGAAAGCCAAAATCTGCAAGTTTAAATTGCAAATACTTTAGTAACAGACATTGCTGATTTCCGTCCTAAATGTTGAATACCTAATCTCTTGAATTCTGAAGATTTGTGAGCTAGTTCCAAAACTCTTAATCTACACAGAATAATGGGGGCTTTTTCATTACTTAATTTAAATGAGGGAAGGTCACTTAGGTCACTTTCCCAAGGTAATAACCACTTCACCTATTATACTATTATAATGTATGGACATTTTTTTCTGTTCCCTCAGTATTACCCAGTCTCTATACTGATATTGATTCATTCACTCTGTATTCTTTTTTTCCCTAAAGGAAATCTGTTTGCACACTTACTGACTATTGAGAATTTTTTTGGTACGTTTGTCTCTTCTTCTACAACCATTCTTCTTCATTCACCCATGTTTGCTGTGTTCACTAGGCCTTCTCAGTTCTTACCAGAAACAACTGAGAAATAGTGCTACCTTCAGTGCAAGTCAGAACTGCAAATTTTGATATGACTGAGAGCCCAGTTTTGCTAACTGAAGCTAATGATGATCAATCCCTACTACTAATGTCTGTAAAGGAGAAATTGCCGAGGCTACTAAGAAGTGCAAGATGACAAAGAAGAAACAAAGAAACAATGCAGAACTGAAATTACCGAGTTGATAGTAGTTGGTAACAAGTAAAGAGAAAGATGTAAATCACCAAAGAATTAGGACAAAAAGTTTGATGTGACAGGATGTAAAAATCTAAAAGAAAAGGAAGAAGATGCCAGCTCAGCAAGACTGATGAGAAACACATTTCAAGGAGCAAGAGGCTGACACTTGTCCACCTGACTCAGGACCGCCTGACCAGTAAGACCCTTTGGCTGGTTGCAACAGGAAAAGTGTATATGTTCATGCTTAGTGCTGATACCATGCTAGTCCTGGTCCACTACAACATGTACTGGCAATGAATATGATAATTATTGTGTAGTCTTCAGCTGTTTGTATGGTCCTGCTTTTAAGACTGTATAACATAAAAGATGCTTAAATAAGAGTGTCCTAAGGATTTGAGAATTACAGGCTGCACCCAAAATAACTCTTTACAATCCTCCTTATCTAGGCTAGACATTAAAGATGGAGCTGGAAAGACCTACAGCTCAAAGTGATTTTTTTTTTCTGATTTTTTTTTTTTTTTGCTTTTCTTATTTTTTCTGGTTTAAATTCTTCATAACTTGGAGGTTAATGGTTTCAAAACTCTTTGACAGTTTCTCTTGAATAAGGTGAGGGACTTTTGTGCTAGAATTCAGATGTCTGGTGAACAGCTTGCTAAGTCTCTGCCTGAGATAATGAATCAATATCCTGTATAGACTTTACTGCTGTTTAAGCTGACTGTACTGCAGAAATACTTCCATGATTTCAGAATGCACAACAGTCTTGGCATGATGTTTTTGGTTACCCAGTACTCTGACAGGATGCCAAAACTCATGAAACCAAGCATATGTCACAGGTCCTTCTATAGTATATCAGAAATATTTAAGACCTGCTATTTAATATCATATGTCTTGCTTATGCCACAGACTCACATCTGACACAGTCCTTAAATTCTAAGTATGGTTAAAACATGGGTGAGAGAGAGAAAAGGGAGGAAGAGAAAATGTATTCAAATAGGTTTTATGCTTTTCAGCTTTATCAGAAAATAATGTTTCTAACTAAAGTGAAAATTAAGTGAATGTTTCAATACAAGTTAAACTGCATTGGTTAGCATGATTAAAGCTGATGATGTCTGTAGCATCCAAACACTACTGAAATGACTGTAGTTGAACTTAGCACGGTCAAGCAAGTGATGTTGGAAACATTTTAAGTAGCATATTGTCTCAAACCATGCTGGACAGACCAGGGAGGAGTCGTGGTGAGTTCAGAATTCCCTGAGGCTAAATTAAGGTGAAATGACACCAAATGATCAGTTGAACGTTTTATTACAAGGCAGAAACAGTCTGACTTTGGAAGATGTTACAGTAGGTGGCGGCGTTTCTCAGAACAGGAATTGGCATGAAACTACCTCAGTAAAGCATGTAACCCGTGGTAACCATAAACGTCAATTCAGGGAATATGGAGAGCCCTCCGGTTGAGTCACAAGGTTCAGAGCAAACCCCCTTGCTTTCTAGACTCCTTCTCAGAGAGGAGCCATGGGGTGGCTGGATACACTCCTAGTCCCAGACTTGGTCAATGGTTTTGTGTCTTAAAGGGATGAGGTGTAGGGTTTATGGAAAAGGAAAAAGAAAGAAAGAACAAGACAGAGAGAGAAAAAGGAAGAGAGGAAGAGTTCACCAGTCCTGGGTCCAGCATTGGTCCAGCCAACCTAGAGGTCCAGTTCTGGAGAGCATGTGCACAGTGCTCCTCTTGTTGACATCTTTTATAGTCCATTTCCCACCTTTTCTCACATCAATCACTCCCCTCTTGGTCTTCTGCACACTGCCTGTAAGGACTTATGTAATTCTCTATCTTGTGTGCAGGCACCATTGAGGGGGGAATCGTGAAGGGTCCCTCGGGTGGCCATGAGACCCTTTCTCAGGTAAACTTTGTATGACCTCTGGCCATACATGGTAAGCTGCCCCCGCTCAGCTCATCAGCACAGGGAACTGCACATCCTCTGGCAAGCCCTCACAGTCCTGTTGCTGATCAGCTTTGGCTTCTTACCTGCAGTCATTGTTATGCAGGGTTCGGTCACTGTTGTGCAGAACTTGCCCACCACAATGTTTGAGATGTTAACTCTTTCAGTCTCTCACACATATATGTTGTAGTGATATTGGGAGTACTGAAGTAAGGACATGAAAGCACAAGGAGGCCTTCAGCATAACAGGAGATCAGGCAATCACCTAGGCAAAAAGTGTTGTGGTGGTTGATTTTGTGAATGAACTTTGTGCCAAGGGCAGGCATATTTCTCTTAAAGCAGTAAAAGCTTTACTCATGTATTCAGGCTAAAGTAGGTTTCAAATCACTTTTACCTGTGAATACTATGATTTGTATCTTTTATTTAAAAAAAATAATCTTAGCTTATTAGATGGATTAATTTCATTATTAGCTACGTAAACTGCAGAACCATTCTTTCTAAAATAAAATTTGGTCTTTATGAATTATAAAAGGGTAAATATATGGGTATAAAAATATATTACTAGTTACATCAAGGTCAAATATATCACCTAAAAGTTGATATCTCCTTATGAGATATTTCTGTTCCAGTCTCCATTTTAAGTATTCAAGGCTGATATAATTTCAGTGGGGCTATGGACACTAGGAAGATTCTGGTTTGGTTTATTAGACTGAAGTTGTAGTTGTGCAGTGTGTTTTGGGTTTTGTTTGTTTGGGGTTTTTTTTGTTGTTGTTGTTAGTTTTTTATTTTTGGTTTGGTTTTGGTGTTTGTTTTTTTGGTTTGGGTTTTTTGTTTTGCCCTGCCCCCCTCCCCAATGTTATTACTCTTTTCCCATTTTCTTCCATGTTTATGGGTTTGGGTTTGGTGGTGGTCTTTCTTGGGAATTTAAGCGATCTTTCATTACAGAATAGACCATACTTTAAAAGAATTTCAGAATTATTTCATTTGATTTTAACTTCTTTCACTGTTACTCTGATCTTCTTTCTCCTCTCCTAATGCTTTATTCTTCAAAATATTTATTATTCTAGTCTGTCCTTCAGCATCCTCTTTCACTTTCCTTCTTATTTCCTTCCATCCCTATCTCCTTTTATTCCTCAACATTTTCTTTCTTTAGTGATTCTCTCTATACCTGAGAATGGCAAATAAAAACTTTGCATAAGAGTATTAAAGTAGCCTTTGTATTCTGATAAATTTGCACTTAATACTCATCTGCTCAGCTGATTTAGACATGGGGTTGTGGGCCCATTTTTTATTGGTGGAAACAGAAATTCTGTTAACTGAGAAAAGCACTGAAAACCTTTAATTAGAAAATGTGTACAGATGTATTTTCTGACTGATGTCCTGGAGAAGAAGGTATGGTCCAGTATGAGGTGAACTAAGGTCTAATAAACACCCAGATGTTTTCTATGGTGTCTTCATCCGACAGGAAAAGTAGATAGAACCTCCATTTTTTATTTATCAAATAAGACAGGACAGACCTTTCCCCCCCACCACTGGTTTAAGGTGCTTTATTACCACAGCCCAACTCAAAGTCATTGTTATAGAAATTACTGGTGTGACTGGACCAGGTAAATGAAGAAAACATACTGGAAAAGGGTACTAATACTAGTGAAAGATTGCTTATACAACCATCCCTGCTTTTCCTTTCCTTTCCACCAGGGCTATTCACAGTCTAAAAAAAACCCATGAGAGTATGGGGTTCATGGCTTTGCAGTTATCTTTCAAAGACAGAGAAGTAATGTATTGAAAGTCTTCCTCAGCATATTGTTTTATAGAAAAATTACATGGTGATTTTTCATGAAAACTGGAATTGTGCTTTGAGCACTTGGTAACTATTTTATGGTTACTTCAGGCTTCATTGCCAATAGAAACATGTGACAATACATAAGAACATGATATAATATTTTAAGTAGACTGCCAGATGTGGAAAGTAACACCTGAGTCAACAAATTTCCTTTGCTGGCCATTTATGTAGTTCTGAAAATGAGGAATGGGCTGTAGTCCTTTTCCTGGGAGCTATGAACTCCTCTGAGACTTAATTCTGTTGTGATATCTTTGTTTTCTCCAACTTGACCTCAGCAGGGGAAAAAAAAAAAAAAAAAAGAAAGAAAAAGCCACTTTTCAAGGAACTTGATGTGAACCATAAACTGCAGCACAGTGCCAGGTAGTGTAACTTGAAAGAAGATTCCACAGTTCAGTTTTTCAGAAGGCATTTGTGCTTACAACTGATACCTTTGAAGCCAGGATTAGGAACTGTGCCATTTCAGATTAACTGGAAAGAACACCCCATCTTATATTCAAGTTTAACGTTGTCCAGGAAAGGACATATTCAGTGATAGAAAGGAAGGGGTTGGTCATAAAATGGACTATTGAATTACTTTCCTAACACTTAGTAAATTCACACTGGTTATATACCATGCACCCTTAAGCACTTAAGAACCATGAAGATAAAATCATGGTCCTTGCTTGCCATATCTAACATAAATCAGGAAAAGCCCCGCAGACTTTTTCAAAGCCTCAGGAGAAAAGGAAGATGTAATGGAATTTTCCAGTATTTACCCTAGAGCCAGCAGGGACTTAATCTCCTTGGCCTGAGTTACTGAATGAACTATTCCCCATTTGATGCATGGGAGAACTTCAAAACTCATGCGAGGATGCAGGTAAGGTTCTTGGCCTTTTGGTCAAGAGATTGAATTTATACTGTTTTGGTCCCTCAATAGGGGCTGACATCAAGCCAATGCTTAGTAATTAAAATTGACTCAACATTAGTAAGAAGAGCAGAACTCTGGGAGCTTAGTCATTTGGAACATGAAGAATGTCCTCTCCACCAGCTGTAGGCATGCATACTACATAATTATCATCTTCCTGCCAATACAGGATTATTTCAAAGAGTACATTTTCTAGTGCTGTGCTTAATCTGTTCTAAAAGCATGAGCAATGGTTCTTCTACAGCCTACAATAGTAGTTTACTGTGTCAGGAATATAAATGTGCTTATATTGCCTTCTATCACCTTAAACAAATTTCTGCCCTTAAGTCTTGTACAGAAAATTTTCAAAGGCACAAAATGTTGCCAGGAATGCAAGTCAGTGAAGGTTACCACTGCATTTTAAGAGAGTTATCCTGTTGGTTACCTCCTGGTCCACTTCTTCCGTTTGCTCTGTCTTAATTTCTTAAACACTTCTTTTTTTTTTCTTTCTTTCTTCCCCCCCCCCCCCCTCTAAATTTTACCTCAGCTTTTGTCTCTCTTTGGTGATGATTAGAATCAAATACAGTCTGACTAGTGACATGCAGACTGATCACTAATTAGTTGTCAAGATGTAAT
The DNA here is from genome assembly GCF_947461875.1 of Haliaeetus albicilla. Taxonomy (NCBI): domain Eukaryota; kingdom Metazoa; phylum Chordata; class Aves; order Accipitriformes; family Accipitridae; genus Haliaeetus; species Haliaeetus albicilla. The sequence continues at coordinate 46,780,626 of NC_091485.1, forward strand.
GTTTTCAGAACACTTTATTCAGCTCAACTTTAAATATGAAATTTGAATATAAATTGCAAGTTTCTGTTGTCTTCTTTCCCCCCTTCACATATGAAGAAAGGAATTAGTAATACTTCAGAAGTTGAGTGGGTTTTATATTTTTTTAGAGCTAATTGAAGATGTCTGCCATTTTGAAAAACCAGCAAAAGAAACTACCAATAATAAAGAAAAAAACATTTTTTATTTTATTTTTATTCTTCCTACTAATTACTTATTAACATGATTAATAGTTACCAGTGACTAGCACATCACCTGTGCAGAAGGCTCAATAAAATAAGAGGCAGATTTATTCTGGGCATGAGTTAAAAGCACACTTTTGGTTGAACGTAGATTCATGCCAAGAAAATGAAGGACGTGACTTTTAGCTGATATTTTTACAGAGGAGATGCTAGAAATTATTAAAGTAATTTTCATTTACTTTAAAAACTTTTTATTAAACTTCTCCTTTTGATCTAGGAAAAAATGTATAAGTAGAAATTAGTTTATATTTGCTATGGAATTTGCAGTACCTGGTATCTTTTTCTGACATAAGAGTAGAAATACAGGCTTCATAAGAGCCTGAAATGTTCCCTTTTTTAATTACAATTTAGTGAAGAAAAGAAGGAGGAACATTCCATTTGTTTTTCTTGGTTTTAGATAAACTAAGAAATGGAGGAAAATATTTTTCTAATTTGAGAGGTCACAGATTTATTATTTGAGGAAACAATACATGGTATTCCATTCTGGACAAGACAACCAGAATGAGGATGACTATACAATCCATTATAGAAGCTGATATTGCCATTATGCTCCAGGGCAATTTATTCTGTACATTTGGTAGAACCCAGACCTCACCCCTCAGGAGCACTTGATTCACTTGCTTACACTTTGTATCCAATGTCATCTGAGATGCACCATCTGTCCTGCCTACTGCAGGATACAGTTGTTTCAAGGGTAGTTTGAGAAGTGGCTCTTCTTTATTCTGTACTGGAATAACTGTCACAGACCACAGAAACATCTAAATTAAACTTATCAGCTTGAAATGCGAACAAATTGGTGAGTGACCAAACTGTTTTATAGGGAATTTAACGCTATTTTTGGTATAGAAGAATACATAATACCTGGTCTACTCTCTCTGAAATTGATAGGAAAACAGAACATAGGACAAGAGATAATTTATTTCTTAAGAACAGAAAGTAAAGGACCTAAACAATTTCTCTAAATTTGTGATACAGATATTTTATTTCTGTCAATGGAAAATAGTTTTCAATGGAATAAAATATTTCACATATGGAATTAACCCTCAAAAGTAAGATGGCTTGAAAGACACAAGTGCCTGAACAACTATTCTATGCTATTTACTGCTTCTTTATGATTTAACCTACATGCAAAATTAAAAACCTTGAAAGCAACCTGATATGACATTTCTCCCTAAAAGGCACTGGGGAAAAAAGTGTGTGTATGTTTGATTTTGTTTGTTTGTTGCTGTTTGTTTGTGCTGTGTGTTTTCTTAACAAGGTATCAGCAAAAGTTGGTCTTTGAAATAAGCCCCCAGTTTTTGGAACAAATTCTAGGGTTTTGTCTTAGTGCATGGAAATTTTTATTGGGAAAGGAAGACTAAAATTGTATGTGCTAATGATAATCAGGATGCACATTCCTTTCTGACTATTGGAAGGATAGAAAATATAGGAAAATATAGTAAGAATAAACTCTCTTGTAAGTTGAAATGTTAACATTGCCTCCTTAGGGATGACTTGTGTGGAAATGTGGATTTTCTGCTTTTAACTCTTAAATAAAGTATTATGTTAAGATTGTTTTGCATTTGGAATGATATCTTCAATTTATTTCAACCAGAACAGATGGCCTGGAATGATGTTAATCTGAATCTGTCGTTTAAATTGCAACACAGATTGGAATTTCAGCACTAGACTGATTAGTACAAAGAAAATACCAGAGAGAAATAGGCAGAGAAGTCTTAAAAGAGCACTGAGGAAACTAAAATTTAATTCCCCAAATATTATATAAGATATGATACATAAGATATGATTTTCATTAAATCCATTTTTATCTTTAATTAATAAAAGGTGAAAGAATATATCGGATAACTTTTTCCTTAGTGTTTCAATCATTTACTAAAATAAGTCATTACTTGTACAGAACAAGCTTTGAGGGACAGTTTGCTTTATATCCTAGAAAGGCAATATCATCAGAATGGCAATAAAATAGAAATTACCATGATGGTTATTAAGCAAGGTACAAAATTAGTTTTATGTACCTCTGACTATGGTCATATTCCAGCTATAGACTCCACATATTTGACAGGACTATAGGATATGTGATGAATATAATTTATACATAACTCTTGTTTTACTTTTTAAACTTCTCAATGGCATAACAACACAGAATTTATCCAGTTCCTGAGTAACTTACTTGTATTTCAGCACTCTTATTTGCATTAGGCTATAATGCATGCCCAATAGAACGAGTAATAAAATGGGTACATGTAACAAAAGCTCAAATCTCAGCTCATCTTCAACTCTGGAAGGCGAAATGTTGTGTTAATTTCTCCCCAGCCCTCAGTTGTACTGAATTCTATTATGACCCATACGTTTGGACATCAGCTGATTTGACAGCAAGGACACGTATACCTTGCCTAAGCATAGGCACCAGGTGCCATCTGAGATTATACCGAGGCACTGAATAGGTAGGTCTGTAGTGACAGAGGTGTCTCAGAGATCCTGTGTCACATATCCAGCATCACATGGAAGGAGAGCAAGTGATGGTATATGTGTTTAGGCATCTGAAATGAGACATTGACTAACAGGGGGGTTGATATCACCTCCATAAAAGGAAATGACTCTATATTAATGCAAACAGAAGGTGAAACATGCAAAGACAAAATCGATATATTGCTCTTTTTCCACCAAGCAAGTGTTAGCTTTCCATAAAGCAAGAGAACCCCTTTCTTCAAACTCAAGGATAAAGAAAAAGGAGAGAGGCTGGAATAAGGCATTGGCTCTCTCTGTGCTTCTATAACAAGTTGGAATGTCCATGCTGTCTGATAAATTATATCCAAATTAAATCTAATTATCCTAGGCTTTTTTCTGGTAGTTTTTATTAAAATAGGATATGTAGATGTTTGACAGACATTCAAACTAAGCAGACCCTCTAAAGCGTGCTTGAAAAAGCTTGCAAACTCCCTGCCATTTGCCTGTGAGGCTCAGAATGAAAAGCCACCTTGAAAACTGCCAACTTGTTATATTTATGACTGGAGAAAGAGCTTTTTCAATGGAGGATAAATCTGAGTGAAGGACAACAAGTTATACCATGTCAGTTTATTCTAGCCTCCTTTTCCTGGATTTTTTTTTTTTTTTTAATAATCATATCTGTATTTTAATTAACATCCTTAAATAAGAATATGGAAGTGAGGTTATGAATTCTGCTCCTGGTTTTGTGATCACATTTTGCTGTGGTCATCCCCATAAATACCTTCTCAGCTTACTGACCATTTGGCTAAACCTCTTTCCCCTTCCTCAAAATGAAGTTTCTACAAGTCTAATGAAGATAGGCAATTAGATTGTAATAGCTCTAAGGAAACTATTAGCTGTAATATCAGAACACACCTTCTTTAAATAGCAGGGAGGAAATGGGAGAAATTTATTATAATTGCTACCTTCCCACATATTCTTTACTTCTCCCCAGACATCCAGTGTTTAGTAGGTAGATCTGTAGGAAGACAAAGTTTCTCAGTTTGGTACTTACAGAACTATGTTTTGTAGTTAAACATGTGCACCTTATGTAGCATTTAATGAATGCAAAAAATGGGATTATTTGCCATATATTTAATGTCCAAATGGAATGGATTCATAGAATGTCATAATTTGTAATGAAATTATACTTTTCACTTCAGGAGGTCCTGGCTTGATTTGGGATTACATCCCACATCCCTCCTGATTTGGAATGAAATGAGAGATCAGTAGCTGTATGTGTGTCTTGCCACAAGGTCACGGTACTACATTGGCAGAAAAGTCTTCTCCATCCCTTAGCATGCGGCCAGTGAACCCTTCAGACTATTTAAGAGCTGAGCTATGCTATGCTATGTTATACTATACTATACTATACAGAAAAATAATGGGCAAGAAAGTCAACTTCTTTCTTGGAAGGTGTATTGGGTCTGGCTGGGATGGAGTTAACTTTCCCCATAGCAGACTTTATAGTGCAATGCTTTGTGCTTGTAGCTAGAAAGGTGTTGATGACATGCCAGTATTTTGGCTACTGCTGAGCAGTGTTCCCACAGCATCAAGGCTGTGTCTCCAACATTCCCACACCCCTCACTCCCAAAGGCCAGTAGGCTGAGGGTAGGCAAGGTCTTGGGAGGGGACATAGACAGAACGGCTGACTAAACTGACCAAAAGGATATTCCATACCATATGAAGTCATGCTCAGCCATAAAACTAAGAGAAAGGAGGAGAGGGAAGGGGGACATTCATCATTAAGGCATTTGTCTTCTGGAGCAACTACTACACGTACTGAGGACCTACTTCCCAGGCAGTGGCTGCTGATGGGAAGTAGAGAATAAATGTTTTTGTTTTCCTTTGCTTCCTTGCATGGCCTTTGCTTTTGCTTTATTAAACTGCCTTCATCTTGACTCATAACTTCTTTTCCATCCTATTTTCTTGCCCCCTGTTGTCACGACCAAGACTGGACAGACCAGGGAGTCATGTTTAATTCAAAATTACCTCGGGCTAAATTAAGGTGAAACGACACCAAACAATCAGTTAAAGATTTTATTCATGACAGAAGCAATCTGAACAGTGGGGGTGTGATAGTAGGTGGCAGGGTTTCTCCCAACAGGAATTGGCATAAGACTACTTCTGTAAACCGTGTAACCCAGGGTAACCATATACATCAATTCAGGGAATAAGGAGATCCCTCCTGTTGAGTCACGAGGTTCAGAGCAGATCCCCTTGCTTTCTAGACTCCTCCTCAGAGAAGGGCCTAGAGGTGGCTGGATCTGCTCTTAGTCCCAGACTTGGTCAATGGTTTATGTCTTGAAACAAATGAGGTGTAAGGATTGTGGAAAAGGAAAAGGAAAGAGAGAAGACAGAGAGAGAAAAAGGAAGAGAGAAAGATTTCACCAGTCCTGGGTCCAGCGTTGGTTCAGTCAGCCAAGGGGTCCAGTTCTGGTGGGCTTGCACACCTGGGGCTTCAGTCTGTGTCCTTTTATCATCCTTGCCTCTCCTTTGGGAGGGCACTTGAACTTATTAGGCTAATGAGCAGTTTGTGAGCCTTTGGGCTTGGGGGTCCTTTGGGGAGTAACTTCTCCTTCCCTGCAGACATGGCCATTGTTTGATCTTTGCATCAGAACAGGGAGCTGCGCACCCTCCAGCATGCCCTCCTCCTCCTGTTGCTGATGTCTGAGCTGATGGGCTTTTCACCTTGGTTCCTTGCTGTGGAGGGTTTGTCTTTAAGCAGAACTTGCCCCACCGCAATGTTTGAGGCATTAACTCTTTCAGTCTCTCACACCTGTCCTGCTGCGGAGGGGACAGATAGAGTGGCTGGATGGGCACCTGGCAGTCAGCCAATGTCAACCCACCACAAAGACCGCACTGCCCCCCCCATTGTGGCCAGGCCACACATATAAATCTGCACTCTCGCCCACGCCTGGCCCATGGCGGAAGCTGTCTCTACTCCTGCATGGTGAAGGCTGGCAGCGGCTGACGTGGGGTCAGGGGGCTGCCACCCTCACAGACCCAGGGAACGCGACCGGTGGTGGCTGTTGGCAGCAGCGTTTGGTGGCCAATGGCCTGCTCCCCGTGCCCTCAGCCATGAGGCAGGATGGTGCGGGCTGGGGGACAGTGGCATGCAGCTGCTTCTCGCCCCCCCAGGGCCTGTCTGCCCTGCGCAGAAGGAGGAGCACTGGCAGGACCTGGAGGAGCTGTGGGCTGAGCTGGGGGGCGAGCATCTCCGGTCCCATGAGCTGCGCCGCTGGGCCCAGCCTGAAGGCCCTCCTGGGCAGCGGGGCCATCAGGAGATGCAGACGTCCTGCTCCCTAGAGGGAAATGGGCCCCAGGCCCTGGCCGCAGCCAGCCGCCACACTGAGCCTTGGTCTTTCTGGTTGGCGCTACAGGAAAGACCTCCCGGAAACCACAGTGCTGGGCAGCAGACGACATGCCAGGCTGTGCTGGGTGTTCTGCTCCAGGTGCCAGAGCCTGCAGGGTAAGACTTGGTGCTCCCTTGTAATGTCTGCAGCCAGCTGCTAGAGCAGAACACTCGTCTGCACCGTGCCCTGCAAGACCTGGAGAGGCAATGTGGTGCCCTTGAGATGGAGAACTTCCTCCTGAGAAAGAGAAGCTCTCCAGAAGCATGCAAGAAGGCAGAGAGGCTCCAGCAGAAAAATGCTTAGCTAGCTGCCCTCACTGAGCAGCTGAAAGAAAGATACAGGCATCTGCAGGAATATTCCAGTACCACTGCCCATCCAAAGCTTGTCTGAGGAACTGTACATGACTGTTCCCTCAGCAGAGGGCTAGAGAGAGAGCCTTATTTTCTCCCCCCTGCCCTGCTGAGGAGGGGAGTGATAGAGTGGCTGGGTAGGCACCTGGTGTCTTTGTCCCTTTTCTTCAAAGGTTCATCATCTCCACTGAAATATTTCTTATTGAACATTGTTATTTTCCTCCCTACAACCATATATTTCTATCTCTCTAGGTCCTAAGTATCGGATAGTTTGGTTTGGATTTACATTCATACGACATCAATTTTCTTAAGATGGAAGGGACATCAAAAGACAAGCTACACAATCACCAGAGAAAAACGATACCTACAGCTTTTTTCTGACAGACTTGTTCCCTAGTCTAACTCAGTCTACCTATATTAATTCCAGTTTACTGCAAATTAGTCATGCGCCATTTCCATCTGCAAGGAAGGGAGATAATTCCAAGTTTAAATGTCTTAGCAGGAACTACAAATATAGACAAGATAAAGAATAAGACCACAGAATTGATTTGCAAATGGCTCATCACTAATACAATCTTCCTGAATTTCCATAAATTTCACTCCATGGAATTATGCACAAGAATAATGTGTACTCATGTACTCATTTACTCATGAATTTGTTTGGAGGACTGAAGTTGTGGGAAGACAAAATAGATACAAAATGAGGAACTGAAATATCATACTGCACATAATTGTTTTTACTCCTAATTCACTGGCTTAATGTTGGTTTCATAAAAGCAATGATGAACTCATTTAGTATTATTGTGAATGTCATGAGTATTTTTGGAGGATTCTCATTCAGCATTAATTAACTCTGATCATTATTTTAAAGTGTTCGTTGTTATTTCTTGCTGTTACAGCTAGCTATTTCTTGCTGTTGTGTCATTTCTGATGGTATACTTTTAAAATATTTCTTTGCCTAATTTGAATTTCTTCATCCTAATTATGTATACCCATTTCTAACTGTCATTGTTCTAGAGGGACAAATAAACTGACTTTTTATTAAATGTGAGTATTTTAGTTTTCTTTTTACATCATGGTTATTGGAAATTATCATGTGTGCATTTTTTTCTTATAAATAATCAATAAACCATAATGCACAAGGTGTCCTTTTTATGATCATCATCAGAACAAGCTCAGTAACTTTCCGTGTCACAGATAAAATCCCTGCCATGGTAGGAGTTGCTTTTGGAGCAGGGGATTAACATTCAGAAGCACTATCACTGATCCTGATCCTTAAATACAGAATAGTCTGTCATCTCACAGTTGCAAAGGGAGATGAAAACTGAACCTGAGGATTTGAACTTCCTGGGAGGGAACATCAAGTCACGTCCTTTTAAATGAATGCTTTCCTATGGACAGGGCTGGATGGATTCCACCAGGCTTAACAGCTAGTGCTATTAAGTGTTTATGAACTAATGTACAAAAATACTCTTTTTGTTCTTAATTTTAACAAAAAGGCTTAAGGATGAATAATTTTCAATTACATTTTTAATATAGCAGTGCATCTTGAATCAACAGATATTTACATAGGAATTAAATGGGATGTATAGCCTCCTAATATCTCAGCTATCTGAAAATATTAATGATATTTGATATTTAAACTCAAATTCTGAACCGGGTTTGTTTACACTTAACATGAGGTTAAAGAAGTCTTAAGGAAAAAAGTGCTTCAGAAGAACACCTTTTTTTTCCCCTGAATTTTCCTTTAAATGAGAAATCTTTAGAATAGTAAAGATGGTAGGAAAGAATACAGTAGCCTTCTAGATGGATTCCCAAGTTTAAAGTGAGAGAAAAATCTCCCCTCTTATCATTTAGCAATAAAGAAAACTATATGAATGAAAATGAGAAGGGAATAGTGTAAAGGAAGACAGAGTTGGAAAATAATGACAGGGAAGCTGAGAAACATGATGTGCACATCTGAATGATAAACTGGTGGTTATTTTCAAGGAAAGGATCGTGTAACTAAATCCTCTGTGCAACTCCTGAAAGTCAAGAAATGTCAGTGCTTTGCAGTAGATTTTATTTGCCTTGATTTTGTTTCTAAATTTTGTTTACTTCTATAGATATGTTTTTTTAATTAATCAGCTAGGTGTTAGGATTTACACTTGATAAAGGACAAGTCCAACTCATAGTCCTTATATTCCTAGATTTAGAAATTTGAAATAGACATTCAAAACAGTACTACTGGAGCTTATTTCTTATGATCTATTTTTAATCTTGATGAACTAATATGTTGGGGGTTTTTTGTTTGCTTTTTAATATAGATAAAGTTATCTGTAACTGAAATTCCTCTTCGGAATCAGAATTTGGACCTGTCTATTTGTAGGGAAATAAATAAGGGCATACCCCAATTGATCCCACAGATATTCTCATAATGTATAGTGGGCAAACTCTATTGTCAACTTCCTATGAATTAGTGTGAGGTTTCTCTGAGGTCAAATGCCTTTCATTTGCTGGCAGGGAAAAGAATTTGGTGTGTTTCTGCACATTAAATGGTCTATGCTTTATGATTTCTAAGCATTCACTTGAATTCTACGATTCAGAACTTACAACACCTGTTTTCTGTGGATGGAAGACACAATTGTGACCATATACTCTAAACCATCAGAAAGTACCTGAAGCCACACTTATCTGCAGAAACTGCAACTTTATCATATTGACAATTTTCTAAATATATCCATGAATTAAAACAATAAAAAAAAACCAAAAACAAAAAACACCAACCAAAACAACCCCCAAAACCTTTAACACAATACTAAGGCTAAAATACTAAAACTAAAATAAAACCCCAAACAACCAACGAAATAACAAAATAAATAAGTGCTACTGTTTAGTTTGAAACTAGCAGCTTCAATCTACCTGTAGTCCAGATATAGATATAACCTGCTGGCATAATTGGGTCTGCTAGAATGTACACTTATTTTTGAGACACACCTTTGAAACTTCCTGTCCTTGCAAATTACATGAGTTGAAATAAGTGCTTTGGAAGAAGAAATGTCAGATTATGCATGATGCATGAAATCTTCAAAGGGAATTGATGTGCTTATTAAATATACTAATGCAATCCTCCACTTAATTAATATAGCTTCATCATAGCTTACTAGCATTTATGTTCTATGTATCGCTCTTAAGGGTCTATTGAATAACACAGATTCCTGAGCGAAGCAACACTCTATTCTTTTATTGGCCAAGTTAATTCTTTAAATTTTCTTTTAGATAAGATGTTATGGCAGGTTTTGGCAATCTGAAAGCTCTTCTTACCTTTGCAGCATTTACAGAAATTTAATTTAGGTAAAAGCTCACCTCAACCTCATTTGAATTTTTATACAACAAGATACAGAACCAAGTTTTCAGTTTTTTTCCTTGGGTCAGTAACTTTATATTCTGACATGTATCTGATTATAATAACCAATAGAATAATGTTTGTCAAATGTTTTAACAAACTGCAGCTATAAAAGTTACCATAGGAACAGGATTAAAAAAGAGAAATATTGTAGAAATGTAGTATTTTCTGTAATAGGAATTGGTAGTACTAAATACAGGACATTACATTAAAAAAAGACAGAACACTTTTCCTATTTTGTGCCAGATAGCAATAACCAAGATAATGGGTTATTTTGTAGTATCATCTATGTATCAATCTTTATCTTTATATTTGTATAATCTTCATCTATTTGTAATTTAAATACAATTCCTTCAGTACAAAACTTACTTTGCATTTTGCAAAACCAGAAATATATAGTTGAGTTCTAAATAAGATCTCTACTGATACATCAGTCAATGAGGAGGCATAATATTCTCTGAAATCAAAGTACCTGATTTGTCACAGCTGGAGGTAAGACTGTTGTGCAAAGAAAAGAGGTTTTTGACCTATGGAAAGAATAACATTAATTTTATTTTCTTTTCATTTTAAAGGCAGAGATACTTCTCCTTGAGAATGTGAAAACATTTGGATTATATCTTTACATAATTTCTTTCCATACTTGTTTTAAATGTAAAGATTTGAGGGAGTCTGATGTTTTCTAGGGAAAACAAACAAGCAGGCAAACAAACAAAAAGTACTTTTGTAATCCAGGTAAAATAAAACACTGGTTACAAATTGTTGGTAAATGCCTTGTGGGATTTAATTTCTTGCTTTTAATGAGAGAATATGGTGTTTGAAATACACAAAACACATTAGGGACCTCTCACTCCTCCCTGTGTATTGAAACTGGAGATCTGATGTTGCACATCCATAAGCAAACATCTAACTTTATTCCTAAGATTAATTTAATATTAGGTAAGTCTATTCATTAACTTAATTAGATATGCATGCAACCTTTTCTGGACACCATAAAAACTTTCTCATTTAAAAATGAAACTATATCAGTGTTAACAATTTGATTTAAATTTTTGGACTGCTAGATTTTTGGACTTTAGATTGTTAGAAAATGCACTGTGGAATTTTATTGTATCTTCAACCAACACAAAGGCACATCTCCTGTGTGACTACCCCACTTTCCCAGGTGCCTTTGCATAACAGGTATGAGGCTCTGTAAGTGGAACTGAATAACAAGTATGATGGTTCATCTAGGTCGGAGGAGTTGCCGAGGTTAAGTCAGACTACTCCCTGCATCAAGACTGCTTCCATAAAGAAAAAAAGATGGGTCACTGTCACAGGAGACTCCCTTCTGAAGGGAACAGAAGGCCCAATATGCAGACCGGACCCACTCCTTAGGAAGTTGCTGCCTCCCTGGGGCCTGGGTTAAAGATGTGAAGAGAAAGCTTTCTACCCTGGTACAGCCCTCAGATTATTATCGATTATAGATTTTTCAGGTAGGCAGCAATGAAGTTGCAACAAGAGTCTGAGGGCAATCAAGAGACTTCAGGGCAGTGGGACAACTGATTAAGGGATCAGGAGCACAAGTAGTGTTCTCCTTCATCCTTCCAGTTGCAGAGAATGATGAGGGAAGAAACAAGAAGAGCCAGCACTTCAATACCTGCCTCCAAGCCCGGTGTCACTGGCAGAATATTGTTTTTTTTGATCATGGGTTGGTTTACATGACACCAGGCATGCTGGCAACAGACGGGGTACACCTGTCTCAAAAGGGTAAAAGGATCTTTGCAAGGAGTTAGCCGGGATCACTGAAAGAGCTTTAAATTAGATTTGAAGGGGGAAAGGGATAAAACCAGGCTCACTACAGATAAGTCTGGGGAAAACACACCGATGTTTGAGGGATGGTATGCTAGCGAGGTCCTTCGGTCTGCAGTCTCAGTGAAGGTAGGAGGTGGAGATCCATGCAGAAGCAAAGACTCAAGGGTTATTGATGTGCTAGAAACCATGGAAGTGTCTGAGAATGGTCATGTAGGAATTAGGGCTTCTCCTCCCCAAAAGGTGGCAGGATCAATAGCCCAGCTGAAGTGCATCTACACCAATGGACACAGCATGGACAACAAACAAGAGGAACTGGGAGCCATTGTGCAGCAGGAAAACTATAATACAGTTGCCATTATGGAAGCATGGTGGGAATGAAACGCACAACTGGAGCGCTGCTATGGATGGCTATAAAATCTTTGAAAGGGATAAGCAAGGAAGGAGAGGTGGTAGGGCAGCCCTGTATGTTAGGGAGTCTTTTGAATGTCTACAGCTTAATGATGGTAATGATAGGGTTGAGTGTTTATGAGTAAGAAGGAGGGGGAAGGCCAACAAGGCCTGATGCAGCTGGTGAGTGAGCCAACTAGGAAAGGCACTCCGCTGGACCTGTTGTTTGTGAACAGAAAAGGACTTGTGGGTGATGTGATTGTTGGAGGCCATCTTGGGCATAGCGATCATGAAATGATAGTCTTCAATTCTTGGAGAAGTAAGAAGGGGGCTAGTAGGAGTGCCACCTTGGACTTCTGGAGGGCAGTTTTTGGCCTGTTAGGAGACAGAGTCCCTTGGGGGGCAGTCCTGAAGGGCAAAGGATCCAGGAAGGCTGGACCTTCTTCAAGAAGGAAATCCTGAAAGCAGAGGAACAGGCTGTCCCCATGTGCTAAAAGACAAGCTGGCAGGAAAGAAGACCAGCCTGGCCGAACAGAGAGATTTGGCTGGAACTCAAGGAAAAAAGGAGAGTTTATGGCCTTTGGAAGAAAGGGCAGGCAACTCAGGAGGACTACAAGGGTGTTGTGAGGTTATGCAGGGAGAAAATTAGAAGGGACAAAGCACAGCTAGAACTTAATCTGGCTATTGCCATAAAAGGCAATAAAAAATGTTTCTGTAAATATAGTAGCAGCAAAAGGAGGACTAAGGAGAACCTCCATCCCTTATTGGGTGCAGGGGGAAACACAGTGACAAAGGACGTGGAAAAGGCTGAGGTACTTAATGCCTTCTTTGCCTCAGTCTTTAAGAGTAAGACCAGTTGTTCTCTGGGTACCCAACCCCCTGAGCCAGAAGGCAGGGATGGGGAGCAGAATGAAGCCCCCATATTCCAAGGGGAAATGGTTAGTGACCTGCTACACCACTTAGACACACACAAGTCTATGGGGCTGGATGGGATCCACCCAAGGGTACTGAGGGAGCTGGCAGAAGTGCTCACAAAGCCACTTTCAATCATTTATCAGCAGCCCTGGCTAACTGGGGAGGTCCCAGTTGACTGGAAATTAGCAAATGTGATGGCCATCTACAAGAAGGGCCAGGAGGAGGCTCCAGGGAACTACAGGCCTGTCAGTCTGACCTTGGTGAAGGGGAAGGTTATGGAGCAGACCATATTGAGTGCCATCAGGCAGCACGTACAGGACAACCAGTCAGTACAGGTTTATGAAAGGCAAGTTCTGCTCAACTAACCAGACACCCTTCTATGACAAGGTGAGCCGCTTCGTGCATGAGGGAAAGGCTGTGCATATTGTCTACCTAGACTTTAGTAAAGCCTTTGACACTGTTTCCCACAGCATTCTCCTGGAGAAACGAGCTGCTCATGGCTTGGATGGACGTAGTGTTCACTGGGTAAAAAACTGGCTGGATGGCTGAGCCCAAAGAGTTGTGGTGAATGGAGTTAAATCTATTTGGCAGCTGGTCACAAGTGATGTTCCCCAGGGCTCAGTATTGGGGCCAGTTCTGTTTAATATCTTTATCAAAGATCAGGACGAGGGGATTGAGTGCACCCTCAGTAAGTTTGCAGATGACACGAGGTTGGGTGGGAGTGTTGATGTGCTTGAGGGTGGGAAGGCTCTACAGAGGGATCTGGACAGGCTGGATCAACAGGCCGAGGCCAACTGTATGAGGTTCAACAAGGCCAAGCGCTGGGTCCTGCACTTGGATCACACCAACCCCATGCAGAGCTACAGGCTTGGGGAAGAGTGTCTGGAAAGCTGCCCAGCCGAAAAAGACCTGGGTGTGCTGGTTGACAGCCGGCTGAATATGAGCCAGCAGTGTGCCCAGGTGGCCAAGAAGGCCAACGGCATCCTGGCCTGTATCAGAAATAGTGTGGCCAGCAGGACTGTCATTGTCCCTCTGTACTCGGTACTGGTGAGGCCACACCTTGAGCACTGTGTTCAATTTTGGGCCCCTCACTACAGGAAAGACATTGAGGTGCTGGAGTGTGTCCAGAGAAGGGCAACCAAGCTGGTGAAGGGTCTGGAGCACAAGTCCTGTGAGGAGCAGCTGAGAGAAATGGGGTTGTTTAGCCTAGAGAAAAGGAGGCTGAGGGGAGACCTTATCACCCTCTACAACTACCTGAAAGGAGGTTGTAGCGAGGTGGATGTCAGTCTCTTCTCCCAAGTAACGAGTGATAGGACAAGATGACATGGCATCAAGTTATGCCAGGGGAGATTTAATTTGGATATTAGAAAAAAATTCTTCACCAAAAGGGTTGTAAAGCATTGGAACAGGCTGCCCAGGGAAGTGGTAGAGTAACCATCCCTGGAGGTATTTAAAAGACGTGTAGACATGGCACTTAAGGACATGGTTTAGTGGTGAACTTGGCAGTGCTAGGTTAACGGTTGGACTTGATGATCTTAAAGGTCTTTTCCAGCCTGAACAGTTCTATGATTCTATGCTTTTTAACAGGTGGTACATTTAGAAAACATATTCTTTAAACACACAAGTCTTACTGATGTCACATCTGACATCTGAAACATGAGCGCGGTCTTATCATAAGCAGAGAACAACAGCATGAGGAACACAAACTACATTTTTCACAAGGCAGTGAGGCAACTCTGATGGTCACGGAACAAAGTTGAACTGATTTTTTTGTTGTGTTTTGCGTCTCTTGTTCCTCAAGTAAAATTTTTTTGCTTTGTGTTAAATGAATGCTCGTGGTGAAATTTTTCTGTGAAAAAGTGCAGTTGTGGGAAATCTACTTTTCCCTTTAAAAACAGTTTTAAATGGAAGCCTTCAGATAACCCTACTGTTCTACTGATTGCTTTTTTATGATCTTTCAATATTTTAATCTGTAATGTGAATTTATGTCTTCACAGCTGTGGACTATTCTTTCCAACATACTGAGAGTTTTATGTAAGAAACTAAGAGTTTTATATTAGGGAGGGAGTCTAGAAAAGTTACAAAAAGACTAAGCAGGTCTTTTTGTGTTGCAGAGTGTTTGGCTATAACATACATTAAGCTAAGATGTGAATAAAAGTAAATTAAAAGCACCTTGTTTTTAAGTTCATTCTGAAGATTGTTTTCTGTATTACACCAGAAACAGGGAAAACTTTATCATCCATTCAAAAATGAGATTTGTTTGGAACTTTATTTGAACATCTACAAAATACACAAAAAAATTTTGTTTATGGAAAGCATAATATTTTGGTACCAGATAAATATGTGGTGGTTACAGATTTCACTCCATCAGAAATTTTTACAAACATGATTGTTCTTCAGAAGAAATTTATAGAAGCCTTTGTTAAACGTAACACATGATGATGGCAGATGTCATCAAGCTTTTAATGACCATGAGATGTACCTTACCAGCAGGATTAATGTAGTTAAATGTATTCAGCTGCCTTAATTTTATGATTAGTCTTGGTCACTTTCATTTTTGGAATATCTGTGGTACCAAATGGTTTCATATTTTTTGTAAATGATGGTTTGCTACGTTGTTACTATCTTTTTTCTTAAATAAGTGCTAAGCATTTTTGGAGAATGTGGTTAATATTTTAGAATCTCACAATACACTCTAACTAAAAGTCCAGATTTCACAAGTTCCTTCAGCTTGAAAATTTATTAGTCCTTCCCTCCTCACAAAAGACAGCTGGCAGCTGTCTCATTTCTGTTATTCTCTTGGCTCCATGAAAGATAAACAAAATGTTTTATTTCATGGTTTCTGTATTTAAAAAGACAAATATTTTCTCTTACAGGTCTTGTATTTTTTAGATTGCATTTAAGTTTCAAATTATTTTCATATTCAGTGATACCAGGGTTTCTTTTCCCCAGTATCATTTGCTGTTTTACTACATAGTTTTTGTTTCATAGTACATTTGAAGTTTAATTCTTGTTTTTTTTCACACAAGTATCTATGTTCATTGTTTGTTCTTCAGGGCTGTTGTAGGTGAATGCACTGGATAAATGAAGAGAGGTTTATTTGTTATTGCATTACACAAATTTCTTGAGTACATCGGTGCCTTAAACTTCAGAAGGACTGGAGCAGCTATGTCAGTCTGTGTATAGAACTAGTCATTATCTAAACCCTGATCTTGATGGTTTTAAGGCTATCATCATCACAACTCATCACACAGGCACACGCATGCACACACACAGAGATTCCAGATGCCTACATGTTATTCTTAATTCCAGCAACTTCAGTGCTGTGCAAGAGCTATTTTACAGGAACAAAAGGACTCTCCCATTTTAATGGCTACTTAATTCTAGTTTCCATGGAAATATTTTGAAGGGAAAAAATAAATAACTGCCACTGGCTACTTAAAGGTAATGGAAAATGTCATGCGTGAAATTATAAAATGGACAGAAGCAGTTACAAAACTGACAAAATGACTAGAGTGAAATATTTGAAATAACATGCAAATAATATTTTAGGAGAAAAAAGTAATAAAAAAATTAAAGTTTTCTCTATGAATATTTTGCAGCACAAAACCTCCTAGGCAAAAAGCAAGGTGGTCGTTTGTGTTACATAACTTTCAACAACCAAATTTCACCATTTAAAAAAAATCTGAAGGTTTGATTTAAAAACATCTGTTTGTTAGCATTTTAAAGTAAATGTACATCTGTGTTTTTTTCAAGTGATGTTTTATATTTAATGATAGCTTTCTTTAAGGGGGGAATCTGAAAAGTACTCAAGACTTGGCATTAAAGCTTACTCTTCTAAGTTTGGGAAACTCCTTATATTGCTAGGATGTAGGGAAACTGTTTTATCTGCCTGATCCTTAGGACCTTTTGGGGCACATGGCCTATGCTGTACTGTCTCATGCAGTGCTGCATCTTCCAGGAGTCCCTGCTCCTCCCACTACTCCTTCATGGTTAAGTATCTTTGAAAAGGTAAGAGTTGTCATATTGCTGGACGATGCTTATCTGAATTTCAGTGATAGTATAGGCAAAGGATTCAACATTTATGATATGACTGTTAAAAATCAGAATAGCCCAAAAAAAGAAAAAGAACTGCAAACCAGTCACAACCAGTCTACCTGCTTTCACTTGCTTCAAAGCAGCTGCACAGCAGCAAGGAAACTGCGTTGCTGCAAGCCAGATCCAGCCAGCTGAAGCCAAACTCCGCCTGTAAGAAGAACAACATAAGAGAACGTGTCAAAGAGATGCAAGGTGAGGTTTGCTCTGCTGCATGCATAGTGAGCAGGACTTTAGGGACATTAAGAGCTCTCACAGTACAATTTCTGAAGAATCTGCTGGAGTGTCTATCTGGTAACTTAGATTAATACAGGTTTTCTATGTTTTGTGACTGATGTTAGCGTTAAATTAATG
The DNA here is from genome assembly GCF_947461875.1 of Haliaeetus albicilla. Lineage (NCBI taxonomy): Eukaryota > Metazoa > Chordata > Aves > Accipitriformes > Accipitridae > Haliaeetus > Haliaeetus albicilla. The sequence goes on from NC_091485.1 coordinate 46,798,024, forward strand.
AACAACTTCTAGTTTGTTTTTTATTCACCCTGGAATTTGTTTAATATATATGCCAAAGATCTTACTCTTCAGTAATTATTTGGAAAAGCATAACTATTAGGTGTACTAGCATTAAGCAGAAGCTGTCAGTTTATGTCACAAAGACCCTTTGATGGCTCTATCACAAGATCCCCATGATCATAGTTTTACAGAGAAGCCTATATTGATAATTTCAAATGAGTTTAATATTTAAATTCCTACAATGTTAGCTGGATTTTTTTGTTCTTTCACTTATTTTGTTGTGGAACTAAAGTTATTGTGGACCATTTTAAACTATAAATTTGTTTTGCTCTGTTTCATAGGATTGGTTTAACTTCTGGCAGCTGTCCATAGAGTTTTGAGTTCCTTAAGTATAAAAAGCCCAATCACACTGCATAGGATTAATAGAACCGGCAGCTCCAGTGACCTGTAGTGATGGGAACACCAAAATCAACCTCCTGAAGAAGTCTAACATTGACATCTTGTTGAAACAATAGTTCATAGGACAACAACATGGTCTTAAGACTAAGACTTCATTTTTAAAACCAGCAGTCTACACAACAGTTCCTAGCAAATAAATTTCACAGTGATGTTATGCTACTGAGAAAACTTAGTTTCAGTTGTTTGTCATTGTAATAGGTAGTAGGTCTTTAGTCAAAGTGTTAAGGGAAGCTGGATCCCGTGGACCTTTGACTGAGCCAGCAGCGAGTCTGAGCTCCAAAGGCGCAGGTGCCTGTGGGCACACACACATTCATACAGTGATGGCCAGACATGCTGATCAGCCCAACAGGGTGCAATGCCTTTACCTGCACCTAGGTAAACATGAACAACACTCTCATACATTTGAGCATGAGAGGCCTAGTCCCACCCCTGTTCTCACCTGATTGGGATGAAAGTTCACTATGGACTCATGCATGGACCCTCTCCACAGGCACACCCACATTTGCACATCTTTTGATATTAGCATGGGCTCTAAGACTGCCTAATACCCATCATTGGATTTCAGGCTCAGTCTTCGCATCAGTCTTAGGATGAGAGCTTGATCTGTGTGCATATGCGTCTCCTCCTACTCACTGGTGAGTCCATCTTCAGTTGTGAATCATGCACCTTCCCAAACACAGAGAGCATAAAGTAAGATGACACAGCGAGAGCTGTTAAACTCCTTCCCTAAAGGAGTTTAACAAGAAGGCAGAACAACAGTGCTGATGAGGCAACAGCTGTAGCCAGACAAGTTACTGACTACAGCTTGTTGAAACGGTACAAGCCCCTTTTATCCTCTCATTTCCACTCCACTTTCCCAGACTTGTTGCACCCCAGCCCATTTGATCTTTCACTTTCACCTGTTCTTTGGAGACAAAATAAGATGAAGAATCTTGCGGGTAAAGAGAAGGACAGGGAGATAGCTTGCTAAGTATTGTCACAGGCAAAACAGGCTCGATTTGAAGAAAATTAATTTAATTTATTGCCAATTAAAAATAGAGTAGGATAGTAAGAAACAATGACAAAACTAAAAACACCTTTTCCCTTTCCCCTCTTCCCTCTTTCTTCCCAGACTCAACTTCACTTCCTTTGTTCCCAACTCTTCCACCTCTTCCCCCTGAGCAGCACAGGGGAATGGGGAATGAGACTATGGTCAGTTCATGACAATTTGTCTCTGCCGCTCCTTCCTCCTCATGCTTTTTCCTTGCTCCAGCAAGGGGGCCCTCCCATGGGAGACAGTCCTTCCTTAACTTCTCCAGTGTGGGTCCTTCCCACTGGTAGCAGTTCCTCATTAACTGCTCCAGCATGGGACCTTTCCACAGGGTGCAGTCTTTCTTTCAGGCACAGACTGCTCCAGCGTGGGTCCCCCCCAGATCACAGGTCCTGCCAGAAAACCTGAGACTGCATAGGCTCCCCTCCACAGCAACTGCTCCTGCGTGGGATCTCCATGGGCTGCAGCTTCTTTCAGGGAACATCCACCTGCTCTGGTGTGGGTCTACCATGGACTGCAGTGGGACCACGGTGGACCTCCATGGACTGCAGGGGGACAGCCTGCCTCACCATGGTCTTCACCACGGGCTGCAGGGGAATCTCTGCTCTGGCACCTGGAGCACCTCCTCCCCCTCCTTCTTCACTGACCTGGATGTCTGCACCAGGGGTTGTTTCTCTCACTTGTTCTCACTCCTCTCTCCAGCTGCAGTTTCTGTGTCCCAGCAACTATTTTTTCCCTTCTTAAATCTGTTATCCCACAGTCACAACCACCATCGCTGATGGGCTTGACCTTGGCCGATGGTGGGTCCGTCTTGGAGCCAGCTGGCATTGTCTCTGTCGGACACAGGGGAAGCTTCTAGCAGCTTCTCACAGAAGCCACCCCTGTAGCCCCCTGCTACCAAAACCTTGCCATGCAAACCTGATACCCATCCCCCACTCCATCTTTAGTAATATGTTTTCCACTTTCTGCTATTTTTTAGTCATCTTCTTAAAATAGAGAATATTAAATTACTCTTTCTAAATTGGAAAACTACCATAGTAAGTAGAAACATGGAGAAAGAGTAATAAATGTTTCAAATGGATCAATTCCAGTGGTGTTTATAATAAGGATGGGGTAAGAAAACAAACAAACAAACATATTTATCTATTGTGCATGTATATTTACCAAAAATCTTATCCAATCAAGGTACGAAAAAAATATGGGATCTGTTTTGGGGTTGTTTTGGGTGGGGGTTTTTCAGTTAAAAATAACCAGCACAGTGGCGATTTTTTGCAAGATGTGCTAGATGGAAAGAATTGTTAGAGAATCTGGAAAGAATTTGCAATGACCATTTTATAAAAATATTTTCAGGTATTTTTTCCATTTTGAACACAAAACCGAACTTATCCCAGCTCTAAGTGAATTGTTCAGTTCTGGTTATTTTATGGTAGACTCTATTGCAAATGAGAAATGAGATTTATCCAGGAATAAGTAGGAGGAACTTGCATTACAATTGCAGGGTTGACTTCAGGCTTCAGTCCAGCAGTCAGTGATTTTGTATTGAATAGGACCAGGGGTGAGGGACTACTACTTTTGTCTGTGAAGGAGGACATTGGATATGGCCATTAAGGCAGCATGTGCTGCTAATGTTATAACTGAAAATATCTAAATTCTACTTTATACCAATAACATTGCTATAATTCAATATTAATAATAAATAGTAAAGAAGGTATTTTATATACATATATCTGTGTGTGTGGTTGTGTGCATGTATATGCTTCTAAACACCATTAGTATGTAAAGGGAGCTATCAATGACATTACAGTAAAAGTATGTGTAAAAGTGAATAGTCACAAAGCTGTAGCACAGAACTTTGACATTAAAAGATAGCAGAGGCATAGAAAATTCAGGAACAGAATGATAACAGCATCCCTAGGGCTATTCATACAAATGACCAATTACTGATACAGAATTGTGTGACAGTCTAATGAAGCTGCTCACATCTAATAGCATAGGAGAGCTTGCTTTAACGTGTATATATACCAGAACCAGCTAGCTGTGCTGGCACCATGATTCAAAATCAGAAAAATGGAACTAATAGAACAGTTAGAACTAATAGAAACATCAGAACTAGTATCAGAACTGATCAGAGCTATACAGAACTGTCCTGTATTGTACTACTACATACATTCATATTATTTTATTATCACAAAAGGGAGCTGGTTTACGGTTTTGCTAATTGTGTTTGACTTGTCTGGTTACCAGCCTTCAAGGACTGGTTGTTAAATTTGAGTGCAGCACTAGCTAGTTGAACCCTGACTCCAATGCTGCTTGGGGAAAGTGGGATGCAGAACACCAGGGAAGAAAAACAAATGTACAATACAGCAGATATTTCTTTTCTGTTGCTCTGCTTCTGGGCAACTGTCTAGTTCTAGCTCTGCTTCTAGCAATGCTCCCCTTATTCACCCTGACCCTGGCAGCAGAAAGAGTGAGCCCATGCTCTCCTGATGTCTTCCAGGTGATCAGGCACCGCCCTGATCACCTCTGTGGCAGGAGCAAGTCCAGCTACATCTTTCCTCACTGAGGAGGATAAAGGCAGGGACTTTTTGTAGAAAAGTGATAAGTGGGTTTGGTTTTCCTAAAAGAAGCACACGAAGTACCTTTGGAAATGGGTTTGCACACAAAACAGGTTAAGCAGTAGGGAAACCTCTGTTCAATCTAGAGGCAGTATTTCATACTGAATTCACCCCTGGAAAATCTAATAGTCTCCACACCCACCCACTTTTGCACAGGCTCTGTGAACCCAACAACAATTTGTTCTCCTACCACCTCTAAACTGATATCTGCCTTTAGAAACACAGTGAACTGGCTCTAACTAGATCTACAGTACTACCACCCAGTTATATAAGCTCCTGCAATTAGCCCTAGAATGCAAATATTTAAATCTGAGAGGGGAAGCCCCTCAGAAATATCACCTAGATATATAGTTCTATGCTTAGGTGGTAAGAGCCTTTCAGGGCTGATATTTTCCTCATTTGTCTATTGCCAAATGAACCAGCCATGTTTACAGTTACATATCCTAGCAGGCGATGCCAGTAGTTATTGCTTTCAGCTTAGGACAAAGTCTCGAAGATGTGTAATGATGGTGATAGTATTACTACTACTATTTCAGCACTTACTTTTCTCCTTCATGTGTATTTTTAAATAAGCAGGCCATTGGGAGTTTAAGGAAGAGAAAACTTTATTACTGACATTGAGAAAAAGATTTGGGGCTTGGCCCTCTGCTATGTTGTATGTCTGACATCTGGAGAACATTGGGATTTCTGAGAAGACGAATTAGCATGTCCCTGCTGTGAGGCCTACCAGAAGGGGCTCAGCTATATGGATGTATTTGCAATTCAGGTACCTGATTTGGAATTCTAGATTCTAATCTGCAATCAGAGTGCTAAAATGTTAAACACTGCTAAAACTCAGCAAACTTAAATCTCTTTGTAGTTTGATTTTCATCTGGATAAGGATTGGTATTTTAATGATATTTCAGTGTCTTTCTCCCCTAATGTATTATAAGCTAATTCAACAAATATATCTGTCAAGTCAAATTGTCATCATATTTGAAATACAAACTTAATGTGTGCCTGTGTGTGTTTTATCAGAAAAACAAATAATGGAATATATTTTAAGTTGTAGTTGCTTCTGAAATATTTCAAGACAATTTCAGAACAAAGGTACATTTTGCTTTGGGTGTTTTCTTTGCATTCAGTGAACATATGTAAAGAGGTCTTCATTAAGAAAGACTATTTTATTTGTGAAAAAGACATTGACATCCCTTCTAATAGGGATAATCTATAACCATCTATAGCAGGAATAATCCCATTTTAAGTAACTTTAAGATTACAACCAAGCTCATCGTAACTATAGATACTAGAGGATGTGTTTTTTTGATACGTTCTGATACAAATACTCAAAATTGTTATTTTTTTAAATAATTAATGCCAATAAAAGCATTAGAGTGCATGTTTTCACAAGCAGTTGTGTTTAATGATAGCTTTGCTGAGTACCACAGATCAAAGTTAAGCTATTGGTGTTCACATGAGTTTCAGTAATTTTAAGACTATATTAGTGAGAACTGTAACCTTCTTTAGATAACAGAAAACAGTGACTTTGTTGATAGAGTCCTTAATGATTATTATTTAGATAATAGTGGAAGCAGGTTGTGCAGACCTCTTTTGAGAGGACAGAGCTACAGAAAAGGTGGTAGAACTTGAACAAAATTGCTGCTTTCCTCTTTTAATGATAATAATTTTTTTTTTCAGGGATTCAAACATTTGTAACTTCAGCAGTTGTCTTGCTGAAATGCCCAGGTTGAAGGTAATGCCTCTTCTTTTCTGTTTTCTTCCCAAATGAACATCATTATGGGAAAAACAAGAAGTTTAAGTTCTGAAAGCATTACTGAGTTTGTTCAATTTGTGCATTGCCTATGTCAGGATAGGCAGGTCACATCCACATTGTTATAAATTTGATTCACTATCACAACTGAATAATACTTCAAAGAAGGACAGCAAAAGGCCAGATGCTACAGTTTTGTATGCTACAGGAATATTGTGTAGAGCCAGCTGTATCAAATAAATGCAGGGTGGTTTTATAACACTATTGTTCTTCCATATGCTTGGTCCTGTAGGCATGTAGCTGAACAATATACAACTTGAGCATGTGTGACAGCTTATTTATGTGTGTACCAGTTCTGTCCACTTTCAACAAAAAAACGGTAGTTTAATCAGGAAACTTCACAGCTGGAATCCTTCGTTCCATTTTGCTTATGTTCCAAGAAGTCTCTGGTTCTAAACTGAGATTCCTAGCAAATATTTACGACATTAAAATTTTATTCTCCTATTCTTCTATAAAAAAGCAATGGGACAGATCCTGGTAGGTTCTGAGTGTTTCCCATAATGGCATTACAACCTATGTTCTCAAAATTTAAGCAGTAGAGCTTTTCAGTGAGTTAGAATACCAATAGTAATGATATTAGCATATATTTTTCAGCGAGAAAAGACAACATCCTCTTAAATGTTTGTTAAAAGAAAACTACAGGCAAAGAGGGTAGCAGTAAACTGTGACAGCCACAGTCTGAATAGAATATTGTCTTCAGTGCATTAAGTTACTATACCTATGAATATGTGTTCCTTTTTCCTTCTATTTTCTCAGTCAAGCCATGCTTAACAAAATTCCCAGAGCAAAAATCTGAAGCAAAATGTCACAAAGTATAAAAACAGGTGAAAATACTATTAATGAAATGAAAGTCATAATCATATAAGTGGATTTCTGAGTTTGTGGAACAATAAGAACTTTTGCGTTGATATTTACCACAATACGCAATGAAGAATTTACAATAAACCTGGTGAAATGAAAAGGTATTATTATGATTTTAAAATTAATTATCATTAATTTTAATTAATTTGTTGCCAATAATTTTATACTGTAACAGTCAAATCAGCATAGAAAATGGTAACACAGATTTCCAACTCATTTAATATCGTATTGTTTGATTGGTATGAAACTTGTTACTGTAAAATATTGAGTGGCTGGATGAGTCCAGCATATGAAAAGTAAAATGTTATAAAATTCCAAAGCCTTAAAATTCCTACCATGCCTGTGAATCATCTACAATTGAAATTCAGGGTACCTTTCACAAATTTGATTCTGATTTGAATTGCTAATTATATTTCAATTGGACTCCATTCTAATTTAATTATTAATGCAAACAAAAAATTGATTACTTAAGAAAAGCATATTCCAGAGATTAGTTGGTCAAATAAATCCAGTGATATACTTATATTCATAATCAGTGACACAATAAACTGGTATTTAATTTGGCACAGACTTTCTTCAACCTCTTTCTCCTTTGTCTAAATCAATATTATCTTTAAGACAGTTGCAGTTAGATAAGAAAGTGCTAGTGTTGTACATTTGATGTGATCTGCCCTATTCTTAACAAAAAAGGGTATCAGAAATTATCCATTTGTGTTTCCTTGAAAAGAAAGGGCTCTCCTTTCTGCTCCATTTTTGTAGTCATTATCTAAAAGCTGCAGTTTCTGGATTCCTTATCTAAACTGAGAAATAGCTAAGCAGCTGATTATATAACTGTGAGCAATACAAGTTTTTAAAGAAGGACTCTGCAGTTTAGGTAATTGAAACCTTTTGGAATAACAATATTTCACATTAAAATACAGCCATTTCAGAGCATGACAACAAAGCATTGGGGGAAGTGGCTTCAAAAAAAGAAAGAAAGAAAGAAAGAAACAAACAACTGTCATCTGCAATAATTACTGCCTTAAGGTTTCTGCTCAGGCTTGATGAAAATAATCAAAGAAAGATGACCATTCTTTTACCAGTCCTAATCATTACTACCAGAAAAGAGGCCCAGTTCTGTACTCCTTATTATGTTCCCAGTTTTCAAGTGTGTGTGAAATTTTCCTGAACGGGAAATCAGCATTTGGCTGGTGTTCTTTAATGACTGCACAGGATCATACTTTATCACAAAAAGGTCTGTAATGACTAAAGTCATTACATTAACATTTTGCTAATAACTTTAGATATATCACTTCTATTTAATAATTCAAAAAAAAATGTGCCAAATAGTGATATTGTAGAGTCTGCAATTTCAACTTTATCTGCAAGACTCTGGTTTAGGCAACCAGTAGCTTCCAGGAAACACAATGAATATTAATTAAGTTTTCAGCTTGTGCTGAGACTTTTAATATGTTCTATGTTTTGGGGAGGTATCAGACTAGTGCATTTATCCTCAATTAGCAGAAATGTCAGTTGGTGGATAAAATGAGTATAAGCTGATGCTAATCAAAATTTAATAACCCCTTCTTGTTATAAAGGATTGTCAGTAGGGAACTGAAATTCACCAATAAGGTAGCTCAGCAAGAAAGTACTTTTGATAAGAGAGAGTGATTTACTTATTATGTAAAATAAACTTGAGGGTCAGCAGATTAACATACCATTCAAATGCCCTGCTATTAACTTTCAATGCTACAGAAGCTTCAAAATCTCACTGGAAATTTAAAGGTACAAAAATTATATGAAATACGCATACAAAGCAAAAGAATTTTTATTTTAAGAACATTTCTGTGCACTTGTTTGTTTGTTTTAGCAAGTATTAGTGTAATCCTTGGGAAGTTTTTAAGTGTAGAACTTGACTTCACTTGAGGTCTATAAATTGTGATCATATTTTTGTTAAGAAATTGTTCACATTGAGATCAGCTGTAAAATCTGTATCGATTTCACTGAGGAATGCTGTAAATGAAAATGTGCCCTTCCAGTAAAGTTGTTTAAAAATACCATTGGAATGTGGAATATTTAACTTTGAAATCTATATTTTGAAAATTTTATGATTTTTTTTGATAAAGTTTTATCAGATTTTGATTTTGGCTCAGAGATATACATGTAACAGCATTGCAACACTGGGGACAATTAAGTTTGATCCAATAAACATTTCCTGACCAATAACAATAAATAGCAAAATCTTCAGAACTTCAAGAGCTTTCAATAGACTGTCATGTTATTTTTACTATGCGGTGCTGGTTTTGGCTGGGATAGAATTAGTTTTCTTCATAGTAGCCAGTATGGGGCTATGGTTTGGATTTGTGCTGGAAGCAGTGTTGATAACACAGGGATGTTTTTGTTACTGCTGAGCAGCCCTTACCCAGAGCCAAGGCCTTTTCTGCTCCTCACCCCACCCCACCAGTGAAGAGGCTGGGGGGGCACAAGGAGTTGGGAGGGGACATGGCTGGGACAGCTGACCCCAACTGACCACAGGGATATGCCAGACCATAGGACGTCATGCTCAGCAATAAGAGCTGGGAGAAAAAAGAAGGAAGGGGGGGACGTTCAGAGTGATGGTGTTTGTCTTCCCAAGTAACCATTACAGGTGACGGAGCCCTGCTTTCCTGGAGATGGCTGAACACCTGCCTGTCAATGGGAAGTGGTGAATGAATTCCTTGTTTTGCTTTGCTTGTGTGTGTGGCTTTTGCCTTACCTATTAAACTGTCTTTATCTCAGCCCACGAGTTTTCTCACTTTTACTCTTCTGATTCTCTCCCCGACCCCACTGGGGGGGGGAGTGAGCAAGCAGCTGCATAGTGCTTAGTTGCTGGCTGGGATTAAGCCATGACATATACAAACAATAAATTTTGAGATGAAAATATAGTGCTTTTATTAAATCCAGTACTACAATTAAATATATTGCCAGAGTAACCTGAAGGAGAGAGATTTAAGAAGGTGTACTCCAAGTACATAGCTTGATCCTTAATTATTCCATTTGGAATTGAACCTACATCTGCAATAGACAAGGACATCCTTCCAGTGGAGGCATTAACAGGTAAAGAACTGAGAGTCCTTAATCAAGGACAACAACTGATTTAAATTTAACAGAAAATACAAGATGAAAGGTAGTATTAGCATTTACTTACAGGAATAGTATATAGTTCTATGTATTCCTAAGTTTTGTCAGTTTTCATTACATGAGCCTGGTTTTCTTGTTTATAGTTTTGCCAACATAAAGTCATCAGATACTGATTCCTCTGAGAAGCAATAGAGAAGTGGTTTGATTCTTGGGACAAATCTAAGGTTTAGGAACTTTTCAAATGTAGAACATGAATTTACTTTGTGCATATTATCTGTGGTTGTCTGTCAGATGTACCAGATACATAATTCATAGTCTAATAATACTTGTATTTAGAGCCAGTGCATTCTTGAAGTACCAGTCGTTTTTAAAGAATCCGTTTTTCATTGGTCTGCTTAGCTGCTAGCGCTGTACTAAAGCAATAGGATCTCAGGACGACACAGGTGGGAAAGGAGGTCAGGAGGTCTCCAGTTCAGCTTCCCTGTTAGGCAGGGCCAGCTCTGAGCTCAGACCAGGCTGCTTAGAGCTGTGCCCTGTCAAGGCTTGGCAATCTCCAAGGGTGGAGCTGGCACAGCCTTGCTGGGAACCCGTGTCCCTGTCCAGTCCTGTCCCCCCAGGGGAAAGGGTCTCCTTATCTTTGTTCTGAACCACTCTTCTTTCAGTTCCATCCTCCTGCTATGCACTGCTGTGAAGAGCCTGGCTCCAACTCCTCAGTCACTTCCTTGTAGGTGTTGGGGAATGCTGGGAGCCCCCCTTCCCCTCCCCCCACCCGAGCCATCTCTTTTCCAGACAGAATAAGTCCAGTGCCTGCAACTTCTCCTCACAAGGCAAGTGCTTCAGCTCTCTGAGCATGCCAGGGGCCCTCTGCTGATCTCACTCCAGTTTATCAGTGTCTTTCCTGTCTTGGGGGCCTGAAACAGGATGCACTACTTTAGATATGCCCTAATGAGTGCGGAGTAAATAGAGATAATCACTTTGTTCGACTGTGTTCATACAGCCCAGGATATTGTTGGCCTTCACTGCTGCAAGGGCATGCTGCTGCCTCACGTTCAACTTGCTGCCTACCAGGACACTCACAGCCTTTTCCACAGAGCTCCTTCCCAGAGAGCATAAAATCAAAGAATTAGAAAGTGCTGTGTCTGTGATAACAGTTAGTTTAGGTCCAGTCAGGCAATCACTTGTACATTTAGTCAAGTTTATGCACCAGATAGCCCTATTTCATACATGGCTAAGTGATACCTAATGTTTCAGTCTAAAGAATAGTGTAGGAGTCTAATGAAAGTGTATGCTGAACAGCTCTCCCTTCTTGTGTAAAGTATCTTTTTTTTCCATAATATGCAAATTAGAAGTTTACTTAAAGCAGGAATTTTTGCACAATAAAATTTCTATTAATACACTTCAACCTTACTCATTAATTCTAATGACATTTAAAAAAATCCAAACCTAACATAAAGAAAAGAAAAATGATTAATATAAAAACTAATTTAATATTAGGAAAATTTAAATATTAACTGCAACTCATACAGTGGAATTGGTGAACTCAGGAAGAACATTTTAATAGAAATTTGCATGGAAGTCTAATACAACCTTCCTCCTTTAAAGCATAAGGTAAAAATTTACTGTTCTGTCTTTTGAGTTTTTTGTTTTTTTTTTTTTTTTTAAATCTGAAAACACCTTATTTATTAGATGGATACTGACAGTGACAAAATATTTACTAAACCTACACAAATGTTTAGGATCCATTCTAAAATCACTGTAGTTCGTTTCTGTTGAAAAGGTCTTGAAGAAACCTCATAACGCTTACTACTCCAAAGCAATGGATTGCTGCTGTACCTACTCTCAGTCTAGAGCCAGTTATACACAAGAGAAAACTAAACTGTTTAGATGTTTGTATCACGTTTTAAATGTAAAATCTATTGTAGTCACAATGTAAGATAAGAACAAAAGATATGCTCCTTACTGGGTAATGCTAAGCATTTGTCAGAGAGGGACATTTCATTCTTCTAGTAGACAAAAGATTGCTTACTAATTAGTTACTTGAAGGAGATGACTGCCAGTACATTTAGGGAAACAGCCTCTCTTAAGACTGTTCTTAAATTAACTAGAAGGAGTTTGGGAAAAAAATATTAAACTAGACCATATCTTTCAGAAGGCTTTTGAAAGGATGACTGGCTATAGGAGCTGAAGAGCACCTAGAAAGGAAGAAAAAAAGAAGAAAACTTGACTGCCGACCTATCAGGAGGGAATGGCAAGTGAACTGAGTAGTGCAACACTATGGAAAAAGGTTTAGCATACTTTTTAAAATGTGTTTTTGTAAGCTTTTATAGCTGTTGTCCATTTTGAATAGTATGACTTAATACTTGTATTTGAATTTTTTTTAGTTTGTTCCTCTGAGTATTCTTTGCCCCTTTCTGTAGGCCTCTACAGTACTCAGACTGGCCACACAGAAATACAGATGACACCTCTCTAAGAGTACTGCTCTTTACATAACGCATTTCTTACTAAAACTATTCTGTCCAATGTATCACAATAGCTGATCATGGTGATTAACTCAAATATCTTTTAAAAATATCCTTTGATGCAAAAAAGTATTAAAGCATCAATCAGTCAGCCTCAAATTGTGATTTATTAGCCTTCCAGTAACTTCACTGATTTTGAATTCTTATTTTCTTTTTCTGTCATGAGACAACTGCTACAGATCTGTTCCGTGAAAGAAAATATGTCTAATTTGCTTCTTTATTCAGCAAGTACATATATTTAATGGCTTCTACTATTAATATAGCTGGTATATCTAAAAATATGATTCTTTAACTTCCTTGGAAGGAACACAAATACTAATTTCTAATGCTCTGTGTCACACTGGACTTCTGTGTTATATAAAGTATGTTTTTAAATGTATTTCTACACAGAAAGAATGTGGGAATACCTCATTGTTTTCCTTCAGTAAGAATGTTGTGTAAATTCATGGCAGATTCCATTTTGAATTTTCTGTTTGAAATTAATTTTAAAGTGGCAGTTATACTGAAGAAAAACCTATCTGCTGGTTTAGGCTATTTCAAAGTTGAGTCATATAAGAGTTCCACAACACACTGTTTCAAAACACTGTTTGGCTGACCTAACCCTAAGGAATGATCTGAGACCCAACAGGAGTAGAGATTAATTTACTGCAATGAATCTGGTGTCTCTGTAGAACTATTCAAATGTGTCAAATGCACTCAAAATGCTTCTATCTTTTAGTGCCACTGATCCAAGTTACAAACCTGAAGAAATATTTTTTTTTCATAGTGTTTCAAAACCAATTCTTTCTTTTTCTGAAACTGAAAACAGATATAGTAATGACACACAGGGAGCAATTCACTTACCTACGCACAGGTAGGGAGTACTACGTGAAATATTTTAGAGTTTCTGAGCTTACCATAGAGGATGAACAGATAAGGCACTAACCTCCAAGAGATCTGCACACTTCTGCAACAGCAGCCAGAGCCTGGACTGTATACCTTCTGGAGTTTCAAAAGACACTGGGCATCTATGTTTGCTCAAGTGAATTGAGCTCTCAGTCTTTATGTACAGTAGGTTTTACTCTGTGGTGGTAAGAGCATGTGGCATTAAAGATCAGCAGATGTATTCAGTTCCAACCTCCTTTAAGAAATAGCAGAACAAGAACTAATGTTCTGAGGATTCAGATATCAATGTAGAAGAGTTTGTCTGTTATTCATGGCCCAAGGGTATATCCAACCTTTTTTTTTTTTTTTTTTAATCAGGCTCCCATTTTTGCCAAGTTTTTAGCTTGACTTAAGGCATAGATTTCAGCCTCAAATTAGAGACAGAACTGATAGGAACTGTTGTATAAGTTGCCAAAAGGTAGCTTTGATGAAACTTGTCTCATTTATTATGTAAAAAATGCTTAAAAGGAAAACTATTATCTAGCTATAGTGCAGTACTAATCTTTCAAAGATTAAAGGTCTGATCTAATTCATACAGAAGTCAGTTTAAAGGTGCCCACAGAGTTGAAAAGGACTTGAGCAAACCCCTGAGATTATAAGAATAAAATTAATAACATCTTGCAATAACAAATGCTTTTTTCCTTTTTTCTAATTGTATTTTAATTGTGACAGGCTTTTTTATAATGCTAATGAAGGGAATGACAACATATGGAAAGTTGCCTTTCAACTGCTAAAAATTTGCTTGGTTAACTGAGAGGGAAAATAATTTTTTATTAGCTTTAATGAAATATCACCCTCTTTTATAAACTAAATGTATATGTATATGCATATATACACAAAAATCTTTTTTTTTTCTAATCCAAACAACATATATAAAAATAAATCATTCTAGGAATTCTCTTTTGCCTAGAGTACTACAGGCTAATTCCTATAAACATCATTTGTTAGTCAGATGGAGTATATGTGCCAATGGCATTCTGGAAGAAAGAGACAGAGGAAGATAGAGACCCTCTGGTCAAATAGTCTTGTCTGTACGTGCAGCTAAATTCTGTTGTAATTCACAACTAACAAGGCAGTTAGAGAAGAACTGCTGAATATTCAAGTTTTTAAAAGAAATTTAAAAATATTGTATAAGATATTGTAGGTTTTCAGCTCAGAAGTCCCAATCCCCCACTTGAAAACTCCTAATTTTATCTATTGTTTATATAATTGTTTATAAGTTATTTATAACTATTGTCTATACAATCCTTATGAGATACCAACTGAAATCTAATGGAAACTTTTCACTGACAGGCCATTTATGGAGTCCTTGACCCTTGACCTCACCTGAGGCATGTAACTGTGGTATCTAGGACAAGAACACAAATGCTCTAACATCCTTTAAAATATGGCTTTCAGTAAATTTTAAATATTTGAACTTACTCCTTATGTTCACTGAATAAATTATATTGATAATAGGTCAGAGTATTCAAAACAAAGACTGGAAAATATTCATATTATTCATTTTATTTAGCATTATCTTACATAGTTTCAATGAATTTGAAAGTCGATGAAAGATTTATACCCTTTGGATCCACTCAGTTGAATTAGATTTGGTATGATTTTGAATCAGTTTGATGATGAGAAAGGAAAAGACATAACAAGAGTAAGACCGAAATGAAGTAGATGAATTTTTGATGATTCATAAGAAAACTCTAATATCTTGCTGGGGCATTGCACTCTTTTCAAACCAAACACTTTCCTTTTAAGTGTACCTAAAGATACCTAGCACATTGTAACATTGTAGACATCATGCTTTCTCATAGAGGTTGGTTTTCACCTCCTTTCAACCACCGCTGTATTTATCTTTTCACATTTCACACAAGAACTATCTCCACCTGAGGAGGAAGGTGATATACCTATTCAACAAAGAGAAAGGTTTTAAAATGAAATTAAATCTCAGTTACTATATACAGTATTCTTATGTTCTGCCTCTTTCTTAGCATCCTAAGAAATTCACTGTGCATGGAGTCAGTAGATAGGTACAAAGCATCTTAATCCTCCTCCCGATACAGGAAAACAAGTCCTGATAGGAAATTTAAATATTTTAGTTATAGACACATCTTTGAAAAAGAATAACATGATAAAGATAAAAAAAGCAATTAGTATAAACTGACCCTTGCTTCTCTTCAAGCACCACATTGAGACCCTCAGTCGTGATTTCACTATCATTTCCTTGACCATGGTAGTCTATGAAGGCAGATTATGTAAGTGTGGGGAAGGAACACTATTTTCACTGTTGCATGTGTAGGTGTTGAAGCTTCCCTAGAACCAGATTTGCGTAATTATACATATAACAGTTATAGGGCTGTCTCTTAGTAGGTGGAATGACAGTCTTGGGGTGGGTGGGGGAAAGACAGCCTTTCAGGTGTACAAAAGCTTATTCAGATTAAACAGGGTTTTGCGTTGTGGTGAATAGATGAAAAACACTTATAAGGCCAAGTGAGGTTTCTTGCCAATGTTCAATAGAGTTTTTCATGTTTTCTCCAGTGATGCTGGAGGGGCAAAGAGCTCAGGCAGTCTGCAACCCTGGGCCATTAAGATGCTTTCAGTAACTATGGAAGGAGGGACTATGAAGTTGGCAAAATAAATGAAGCATATAAGATGAAGGATAGGGGTATGAATAACACAAATTCAAAATAAAGTCAGTTCCTCACAAATGAGAGAGAAATGCGTAGATTTCTTTGGCTTAGTATTTAATAAAACTATGTAGTAGAAATAACAAAACCCACATAAGGACCATTTCACTCATAAAAACTATTTAGAAGCAAGTAGTTTTATTTTCAGCGTTCCAGTCCTTCAGGACTAGGTTTGGTAAGCCAGTAAGAGCCCATAGTTACGACACACTAGACTCTTTCCCTCTTAGCTTTTTTTTCTTGACAGGATATAGTAAATAGACACATCTTGATAAATACAGCTTTCCCATATAATAATGACAGTTGCAAGCTAAAACACCACAAATAGCCAAATTCTCCCCCAAATCCTTGTAATCTTTAAATTTAATGAAGTAGTGTGCCAGACTGGTCAGTTCCACAAAATGGTGGTGCTACTGTCATTTATAAGCATAATTTTGATAATTATTTTGCAACATTTTATTTAAAAAATGTTAATAAGGAGAAAAGAACGTCATGTTTTTATTTTTATGATTTTGACATATAAAAAAATAAATACATTTCTTTAATGTTTAGCAGTGTTAAGGGGAAAATGTAAATCTGTAACAAACATATGGTCAGTATTTGCAATGATATGTTCAAACTACACATATACAAATTCCATATGTTTTTAGAAATAACAAGTCCTGAAGTGTTCATGTTAATTTGCAGTTATGCACAAAACCAGAAGTATTTTTCAGGTTGTTTTGCTGTTCTAGTAAACACTGCTATCTATAAATGAATTTAGAAAAGATAGCGTAAACTAGTTAGTCACAGTACCTATGTTATTGACAAAAGTTGAATAACTAAACTATCATTATAGTTATGCATAACCATTTGCAGAGTTTATTAAATGCATATTGTTTGTCATTTTTTGTTCAAGTTTTTTCAGATAATTGAATAAAAGCTTTTTTTTCCCTATATACTACTGATACTGAGTTTTAGTGGCAACGGCTAAGGCGAGAGTATGAAATTTTTACTTACTTTTCTGCTAATAGTTTATAACAGGTAGTTTGCTGTACTGATCACTGAGACTTGGTATTTTTCTCTTCTCTTCTCTTCTCTTCTCTTCTCTTCTCTTCTCTTCTCTTCTCTTCTCATCTCTTCTCTTCTCTTCTCTGGGTACCCAGTTTGATACATTTTAAAAATAGATGTGATTTTCAGAACGGGCCATTGACTGCTGATTAAAAAGTTGCCTCCTGAGTCTCAGTGGAGTAAGTCAGAGCAGAGAGCAGCTGACAACTCTTAAACCAAAATGTGTTCTTAAGAGGTCATTTATAAAATCTTCAGGTTACCTTTCTTTCTGTACACTGGTATTCTTCCAACTGAAGCCACACAGATTTAGTAGGCAGTTAAAATTTTAATAGTTTGAGTCTTTTAGATCATACAGAAAATATATTTAGAATTGAAGAAACAGCTTTGCATTGTTACTTTGTTTTTGAAGACTTCTTTAGTTTACAGTTTTGAGTTCCTGAATAAAAGTCCTCTTTCTTATCAAATAACTTCTTTTCTTATCAGAGCTGACAAAAATATAGAAATAGAGAAAAACTATTCAACTGAACTTGTGTTTCATACTGCTTTCCCCTACAGCATTTCTTCAAAGTTTAGAATTTTCTTTTGTCCTCTTGATGAATTCAGTTCATATAAAAGCAATAAGAAAACAAAGGAACCTGAAAATAATTATACACATGATTTTTTTTTTTTTTTGTCTCCAAAGACTCCAATACATGTTTGCAATTTCTTTCTTTCCCAAAGAAGCACTGGATTCTCTGCTCTCATTTGACACACTAGGATAGATTTTGTAGAGAAAAATGGCTATTGATTGCAAAAATGCAGGACTAAGAGTGTGTTTGTAACACAATACCAGGCATCTTTTAAAAGGTACTGATTGATAGGGACTGAAATATACTTTAGTTTTGATTTCAATGTTATGTCAGATTTTTAGGAATTCTATATCTTTTAACATAAAATGGTACAGGGAGTGGAAATGGCTCTTGAACTGACTGTGCTTCTTATGAGGACATAATTCTTGTTTAAAAACTGACATGTAAAAGTAGATTGACTTTTCAGACTGGCTTTCTGACAAGTTTTGGTAGTCTACTACTCTTAGGTTACTTACTGTCATTGTTCTCTGCACTGTGAATGGTAATGCATGTAGTGTATCCATTTGTCTAATCTCTTTCTTTCCAACTTTTTAAGCCAATAATGAAACCTACATGCTTATAAATATGGTAGAGGTTTCAGTTTAGTTTAGCCATACCAACTGTTGTTTCTGCTGAGTTACAGCAGGTCAGTACTGCTGCATTCATTTATGTCATTCCTCAACAAACTTGTAAACTGCCCAAGATCACAGAGCAAGAATAATATCAGCCTTGAAGGTATATGGAATTTCTTGTAGAATAAGGTACAAATATGCAATTTCTGACAGTGGGTATTCATAAAAACATTTTTATGAATCACTGAATTCAACTTTATAATTAAAGAACTAAAAATGGATACACTTCTGTGGAAAAAAAAAGCTAAAATAATTTTCCATGTGACATTTATTTCCTATAAACAAGGAGAAATGTATTAAGTGTAAAACCCACCTTCATTTCATACTTTTAATTTTATTTCTTTACAAATGTAAATAATTTTAAAATCAATCATTCAAAGTATTAAACAAATGCAGAGGACATTTTGTGTAAAATTGCAAAATATGGGTCCAATACTATTTTTCTGCCCCTTTTTCCCATCTTTTCCATCTATTGCGTGCAGTATCTAGAGATATGGAGTGGTCTATGCCTGTTAGTTATTCATCTACTATACTGCAGTTTGTCTTTTATAATGTCTATACATTCTGGTCAATAACTGGAACTCAAGGAGATAGTTCCACCCCCAAAAGAGACAATTCCATGTACATTTTATAATGTGTGTAATTTATAATTAAGGGTAGCACATATTATAACTTTTTGCTTGATGGGTGTGAGAGGAAGGTTAATTAAATCAACCATTTCTAATTCAAAGGTAACTCTACTTAAAAATAAACATATTTTTGAAAAAGATTCCACTTCCTTGTATACCTAAAACCTTTCATTTGTTCATAAATGAAGGCTTGCATAAACGGGGGTTTGTGTCCTTTCAGCTTGCTGGTAGCACAAATATTTTCACCTAAGGCCAAAAATATCCATGTAGTCTTGATTATCAGTAAGGATATCCAAGCAAATGATAAAATGAAAGATGACAAATATTTTCCTTATTCTTAAAAGTAAACTTCTTGATGATAAGGAAGATTTGGGAACATTCATCTGACTCTTTGCTGAAAAAGACATCAGGTTCTAGCTATCAAGTTATGCTGTGTTCTGTTTCTGTGCACTTTTTGCTCTATTCCACCAAAAGAGTGAATAAGATGCCTGCTCAGTCACCAACCTTAATCTACTGAAATTGGCTAGGATTTGGAGGTGAGCAACACAGATTAGAGTATAGTAGGTGACAACCATGAATCTATAACCTGCATACTGGATGAAAAGGAAACATATAGCCAAGGAATTTAATATAATGATAATTCTTTTTCATGTTAACCTATCAGAACCTATAAATATTGGAATTCAACAGAAAAAAATGTGACATTCAGCCATCACAACATTTAAAAAATCACAACAACGTTCATCAAAATTTTATTTTGAGGAAGAAAAGAAAGTGTTAATTATGTTGAAACATGTTAGTTTAACAAGACAAGCAAATTTAAGAAGTTGAAGGTAGATTAAAATGCAATGTTTAGAATAACCTAAATCTTTGTATTTTACTTCAGCAGGTGAGATCATTTTAGCAGAGAATGCATCCTTTTTTTTTTTTTTGGTTCATTATAAGTGTGATAATAGTTGCAAAATCAAATTGCTGTCATCTGAAATAGAGGATACTAAAGCACGAAGTACCATAATCAAGCTTTCAGAGAAGAAATAGAGGAGTATGTATTAATAACTAAGCACAGAAATAAAAATAAGATTAGTTACTGAAAAATTGTTCCTGTCAGGTTTACCATATGTTTTAATGGGACTGGTAGTAACACCTATGATCACTAAGCTAAAAAAGGGAGAATAAATCTAACAACCAAGGTAGCAGATGGTCCATGATCAGTAAAAAGTGATTCATTACAGAAACATGTCCAGAATTATTTCATTGCCATTGCCTTGTCAAAATCCTGATAGAAATTCAACAAAATTTTCAGCATATGTGAATCAATGGCTGAAATGCTACAAACTTGGCCAGAAATTGTAAATTTGAAAATGCACTGGTGAAAATTGGCAAACTTTATGAAACTACTTTATTATCCCAGGTAATAAAGTGGAACGTTGATAAAATTAATGAGCTGTAAAAGAGGTCTAGTTCAATGTACAGAAAGTCATGATGAATTAAAGAGCAAAAAGAAATTGCTGGACAACTGTAGGTCACCAATCATTTTTTGATGCATTTATTGTCATTGCCAATAACAAATCTAATACGAAATGTAAAGAAAATGACATTTGTAACACAGTGTTGTTTGTTAACTTCTGGTGATGTTAGTCAGCATAAAGTCAATGATTAACTCTCATTTGAAAATGTCAGCAGTCTGTCATTCCTCGGAGCAAGTTTGCAGAATGTTATCACATATTCCATGCTCTGAAGTTGGACTTCATGTTATTTCAATGTGTGAAAAATCTTAGTTATTGGAGCACAGAAATTGCCAAATTGTTCCTTTTTAAATTTTTTTTTTCAAGTGACAGGGATAATTTGAACTATAGTCTGTCACCATAAAAAAAAGTAAAGGAATAAGTAATTAAATAATGTCATGAAAACAAAGCAAGGACAACATCATTCATGAACTCCCCTCATTTCAAAATCTACCACATAATCACTCTTTTTAAGCACAGGTCTGGAGTGTGGCAGGAGACATGAAGCCATACTCTCATCCAATCGTTACAAAAAAAGGCATGATCTTCAGCAGATATGTAGAGTATTAAATATGCACATCAGATAAAGTATCCTTTCCTATTTTGAACAGAATGTAATAATTTCTTTGGTCTGCATTCACACACAGGTCTAAATATCCTATTTCTGGGGAGCCAAATAGTCTCTAGGAAGCAGACTTGAGAAATCTTGTCATATACATTAAATGACTCGGTGTAAGAGACTGTAAGAGACTGTGTTGGACTATATTTGTCTCGACTTTGCTGACTATTTGCTAGCCTCAGCATCCTGTTGCTGTGGGAAGTATGTGCTGAAGGCCCTGAAGAAATCACCACATCTGCCTGAAGCTAGCAGTCTCTGTGGGAATGGCTGAACTCTTCGGAAAAACTGCGTACTCCTCCCTCGAAAAAGGAACTGCAGGGGACTGGAAAAAGGAACTGAAAGGAACTGCAAAGGATTGATAATCAGCGCTTGAAACTGGGACTTTGTCATTGTCTCTCTGCTGCAACCTGGAACTTGGACCCCCATCACCTGCACTGAGACCAAGCCAATGGGACGTTGCTGGCTTCGTGGTGGTGGTAACTAGTCTTGCTGCACCTCTCCCATTTTCTTGCTTAGGTCTGCCACTTTTTCCTTTCTTATTCACTCTGTCCTGTCACTATTATCAGTTGTTATAGGAAATAAATCAGTTGTTATAGGAAATAAAACTTGTAAGGTTGTACGGCATCTGACCTCGTTTGTGTCTTAATCTCGCTCTTGGGATCGTTTAAGACACCCCCCCCAGCCCCCCAATATTGGTTTGGGACATTCGGTTGGTGGAATTCAAATTACCTAAACACCAGTTTATTCACATATTGGTTGCAAATTCCACCCCCACCCTCCCCCTTTTTTAACATAAGCATAGAATGCATCAGTAGTCCCAGAATTTGTTAAATACTATTAAATAAGGGTGATAATTATTTAATAAAAATTAATAAAAATTTACAGAGAGTTGTTAATGTACAGGATTGGTGGGACACTTTTCATCTATGGTTGATATGATCTCAAAATATTCAAAAAGCAGACCAGAAAAGAGGGCTCTGCCTGTTCTGTAAATATCTTAGGCATATTAAGTGGGAGACTGAGGCAGAATTGAGAAATAAATTAACTTATATAAGTTCTTTTTGGAAGAAAATATTGGTCTGTTCTTCATTAGCCCTACATAAAAACACAGAAGCGGGAAAGCACTCCACAAAATAGGAGAAAAAGACCTAAAGCTTCACAAAGCTATTAACCCTTTTACCTTCCTTTATTCATCTTGAATTCAACCTCCAGTTGTCAGGATATTTCTCTTCAGGGTTTATCTCCAGAGAGATGCTTAGGGAAATTAATTAAAATCAATTAATAAGTCTGATTTGTGGAGGACTAGTTAAACAGTATTAGCTCCCTGTATAGACATTCAAAATCAGAACTGAAGTAAATTAAAGGGGTTCTAATTCACCTGGAAATTAAGTGAGTTAAGTTGAATAAAGAATACTTTCCTTGGGAAGAAAGAGTCACAATAAATGTTTAATGTAATCTAATTAATCCATTTAAAATGTGTAATTTTGTTTAATTTGTATGAGCTTTCTTGATTGTCTTTATAGAATCAGACAGTGAGGGCAGATCTGCATAGATCATTTATTAGAATATTTGATGAACTTCAGTGTGTTTACTTCCACCTAAAAATGGAATTATATCATGGGCTTCCTAATTAAAAGCAACACTTCAAAACATTCATTACAATGATTAGGAGTAGTAATAAGCAGTGCCAGAATCTCTCCACACACAGAAACAGTTAAATTATATGATCTGAAGGAAAGAATTACTGATTGAATGTGCAAAAGAGAAATACTAGATTTGATGAAATTAAAAAATTCTGAGAAATGGTAGTTTCTTCTTCTACTTTTTTGTTGTCGTTGTCCAGATTCTGTAGCCCTGCCTTTTAGCAGATAAATTACACTTGCACATTTTATGTGGAGGAAAAAAAACCACAAACCCTCAAAAAAAATTAAGGGAATTTCAAGGCTGCAAAATAATATAGAGTATTTTCAGGAAGTGTCTGTCTTCTGAGAGCTTAAATTAATGTTAGGCATGTATATTATTTAAACTGACTTTTGGGTTTGCGTAAGCAATTGCTGTTCGTCATCTTCATCAATATGAAATTGTTTACCTGTTGACAAAGATGAAGGTATATTATTTTTTTCCAGTACTATTTCTAATAGTATGATGTAAAAATTATATTGAAATCTTCAATATTTATTTTTACACATCAAGCCAAACTGTATAGCTTGTATTGTCCTTCACTGAAACAGCAATTCAGTCATGTAGTTTTCTTGGTAATTATTTCATGTGGTGTATTTTTATTATTATTTTAGGTTTATTCTAAAAGAAGTCAACATATTGTCCAGATACAATGCCATGCTAGAATCTTATTCTATTTTTAAAATAGCTGTAATAAACTTCAATTTCCTCTTTAGTTTTCCATTAGGATCTACTTCAGTACAAATTGTGATAGACAATTCTAATAAAAATTGATAGGTTCTGTCCCTCAAAAACATTGGTTACTGTAGTAGATTAAAAATTAAAACTCTTCATTTCTCCATAAAGAAGGAAATGAAGGTTTCATACTGTAAGGATTAAAAGAACAAGTCAGAAAATGACATCCTATATATTGTCCAAATGACGCATGGGTGATGAGAAATTACA
Organism: Haliaeetus albicilla; assembly: GCF_947461875.1. NCBI lineage: Eukaryota > Metazoa > Chordata > Aves > Accipitriformes > Accipitridae > Haliaeetus > Haliaeetus albicilla. Next base: position 46,821,684 of record NC_091485.1, read on the forward strand.
ATTTCCCTCTTTTGATGTAAAACCGCTTTTATTTCAGTTGTTGCAGTTTGGTAGTTACTTTTATTTAATGAAATCATATTCTTGCCTGGTTTTTTCCCTGAATGTTACAAAATCCAGTAACATACTAGAACAGCCATTAACAAGATAGTCCAGATTGCAACAAATAATACTGCTTTTGTTCATACTCATAGCAGATTCTGGAGAACTCGTTAAGCCTCCTTGTTTTAGAGAACTTATTAGTTTTTGTACAAGCCAGAATGACAGAACTTTACCATAGCCAATGCAAAAAAAAAAAGGGGGGGGTGGGGGCGGGGGTGGGGGGAGATCCTTATACTTGGAAAAAGAATTAGAGAAGTGGGCTAGAGTTTCTACATTTCTTAAACAAAAACAACAAAAGTGGGGTTTTTGGCATTGAGTGGAAGAAATACAGTGGCCATACTGGGTCCTTAAAATGTTTAGCTTTCATCACAAAAAAAAAAAGGTAACTATTTTGTGAAATTAATTGGAGACTGTAAATGGAGACTAAAGCACACAAGAAAATTCTGAAAATTGTTATGATTCCCTTTAAGACAAAAAAATGCTGTAAGAAGAGCTAAAAATCAGCACAAACAATACAGGTGGAATTCAAATTGTATGTATCTGGCTGGTATAATAGTCAGTAATTAATTTTTTCTTACTATCTTTCTTATAGTAGTAACCTGGTAAAAAAAAAAAATTGTTATGAGGTGTGTGTGTGTATTTTCTGAGGAGTTATTTCAAAGTAGTTGTATAAAAACTTTAAATATATACTATATTTGTATCACTAAAATTGTATACCCAATATAATTACATCAGTTACACTTAGACTGTTTTCTGTATTGTCAGCTGAAGACACAATGAATGGAAACACATCCTGTTAGCCTGATGCTTCATTTTATGAAAACATGGACATTATGAGTTAATAGTGAAAGCTTGAATGAATGCTTGAAATTTCAGACATCATTTTTGTTTACAGTGTTCAATAATTTGGCTTTACTAGCATATCAGACCTAACACCAGCCTCTTGTCTTGGATTGTATAAGGTCGTTGAAAGATCCTTCCTAATTATTTAAAGTAGTTAACATTGCACCCATTTTCAAAGGAGGGAAAGGAGGATCTGGGCTCGTCAGCCTCGCTCACCTCAGTCTCTGGGAAGGTTATGGAAGTCATTTCAACATGAAGGACAAGGAGATGTCTGTGAACAGCGAGTATGAATTTATCAAAGGTAGATTATGCTTGCTTCTTTCATGAGATGACTTGGTCAGCGGATGAGGAAAGAGCACTATTGATTGTTGCTTTCCTTGTCCTTCACAAGGTAATTACCACTGCCTTTTATAGATGTAGGAAATTAATGTTTTCTGGGGTTTTCTGTTTGGTTTGGGGGGGGGAGGGTTGTTGCTGTTGTTGTTGTTTGGTTTTTTTTAATAAAGAGTTCAATATATTCCTTCATTAGAAAAGAGGTTTTGGAAAAACTGGACAAGAAAACCAGGTCTGAAAAGCTTTGCTGTGATGTGGTAGAAAAGCACTGTGCTTACAGAAGCTGATAGAAGTCCAATCACATAAATAGAAAAAAGGTGAAATTAATCTGTGAATTGTAGATTGGCAACATACTGTCCTCTCAAATATTTGAATTGTGTTAAAATGAAAAGCCAGTATTTCTGGCCAATATCTAGACTTTCTGACCTTGATATCTGTAAATTCAGGCTGGGCTGGAAGGAAGGTGGCCATTTAAATTCTAACTCTTCATTGGACTAGATGTCCTGGACAAGTATCCATTCTGTTCAGCATCTGCATTTCTGAAACAATTCAGGTGGACGTAAGAGGAAGTCATCTGCATATAGTACAATGTCCAGTATGCAGAGATGTCATTACTCTTGACTCCTTTCTCAGAAAAGGAATATGGGTTATTACCCCCAAGTGATTGAGATGAAGGGTAGAAATGGGGAGGAGTAACTGAAAAAAAACTAAAGCAGCCAAGAAACAAATGGTGCCCTGTACAAGATGGTTTATTCCAACTTCCTGAAGGTCGTTTTGAATGCTGGAGGAAACATAATATTCATATTTGTGCCAACACTTCTTCCTCCAAACTGAGCTGATTGGGATATACTAGAGCAGAAAATAGCAGGTAGAGTACCATGTAGCCCAGGAGTTAGATGGTGAAACACAAGAGGGAGTTTATTATTTGAATGTGGTTGTGGAGGTCCATAAGATGGTTATGAGGCTGTGTCTATTTTATGATAATAGATCATACTGAAGATCAAGATTCTTGATCCTAGACACCTGATGGGCTAGAATATCTCTCTGTTTTCTGTGAACAATAAAGAAGTTTCTGTGGGAAGGGTGGTTAGTGGTGGGGGATTTTCCACACTGCTTTTGAAGACGAGTTCTCATTGAGCTCTGTGATTCACAGAAATAAATTTATCCCTAGAGAATGTTTGCCAATAGTCGTTGCTCCCTAGTTACCCGGAATTTCCTGATTAATAAGTTTGAATTTAGGGTGCTTATGTTTTGTTGAGATAATGCTTTTTCTTGGAGCTGTTCTGCAATACTTTCTGGATTTTTCTTTGTTTTGTTTGTGGATTTATTTTATTTTTTTTAAAGTAGAGCTGAATATTTACAGACAAAAATAAGAAATATTCTCCAGAAGTAGTCTCCAGAATAATAGACATTTTATTTCCACTCTTTTTTCTAGTCCTAAAAAGGCTTGACATGAAAGGCCTCTCATTTCGTCTAGTCCATTTCCCACTTCATGATTGTTCCCTGAGTTATATCTACTAGCTATTTCTTCCCCCCGCAATAACAAAGCACCCTTCCACATATACATGTACATATACATTATTTTATTTTTTATTTTCTATGTCATTAAACATGGCACTATTTGACTACCCCACAACTTCAAATAAATATATCTTATTAACAATGTTAATCACTTTGACAAATAAGAAAAAAGGCAAGAAGAAATTGTCCTTTAAATGTCATTTTGCTACAAGTAATGGGTGGAACATAGGACAGTATTAATGGTTGTTACTGATATGTTCAGGATTCGTGGCTTCACTTTTAGTATTGCCTACCATTTGAAGAAGTTTTTCTTTTTTGAAAAGATAAATACCTTGCATACAGCTAATAATTTACCGAGACAAAAGGCAAGACCAAGTAGTTCTCTCTCTCAAATAGCGACTCAATTTGAAAGATGCTTTTTTTCTGTCTACTGTAGGCATTTGGGAAGGTTCAGCTTTCTGTAACCAGTGAATTGATATGAGTGGGGCTAGGCATGTGTTTAAAGAGAGTTACTTTCTACCTGTTTGTGGAATAAATTGTGTCTGACTGCTACATAACTAGCCATTTATAGAGATATACCTTATTTTTTTCCACTATTCCTTGTGCAGGTGCTTATCTTCTTTGTTCACTGCTTCAAATAATCATGGACTAAATTAACCACAATTATAAAACACAGCAGAATTAATGAAAATATATACCTCCTTTCAGTGCTCAATTAGTATATTTAATTATAGTGAAATATTTTACCAGTTGCATATTCAGAATGCAAATATTCACAAATCTCCGAAATTCCATCAGATACTGTATGTAACACTCCATTTAATAAAAAAAAAAAAGCTAAATAAAGAAAATATGCCATTTAACATCAAATAAATAACTGCTGAATATGAGAAAGAAGGAAATAAAGTTGGAAAGGCTTGATTCTGATTTCACCAAATATGACAGAGAATTTTTGCAAGCAAAAGCACATCTCACTGCTGCAGATTCTTCTGCATTTGCAATGTGATAGACTAGTAAAGGGGAAAAAAAATCCAAACCTAGCCCAGAAACAATTCAAGTTTCCTATCAAATAGACTTTCACAATGACAAATGACTGTAGGCTATCATGGAACAAAACTATTTACTGCTTTCATATATTGGTAAGATTTTATGTATTTCTTATTTTTCTAAGCTAAAATTGCTTCTGCTTTCTTTCTGTTTTTAAAACATATGTTTTAACTTTATTTAAAATTTGATTTCTGAAAGCATAGTTAACACTGAGTTAGATAATAATTTAATCAGAACGGCCTGAGTATGCATGGTTCATGCAAGTTCTACTACCTTCTCTCATGTAGTTTTTATTTTTCTCATACATATGAAATCCCTAGAGCTAAAGGATTTTGCAAAATCAAACATACCCATAGGCTCAGCAAATCTGAAGGGTCCTATGGTGTCTATACAGTCAAACAATTTTTAAAATGTTTGCAGAGAATTCTGATAGGAAGCGTACCCTGGGTGGCATTAGTAAGATGACAGCCTGCAGGCCAAGGGAAGTGATTATTCCCCTCTATTTCACACTTGTGATACTGAGGCTGAAGTCCTGCATCCAGTTCTGAGCTCCTCAATAGAAGAAAGACAAGGGTAGCCTGGAGAGAGTCAAGCAGTAGAGGCTGGAGACCCAGCTTTTCTTAGCCCATAGACTGCAGGGGTGAAGGAGAATATCATTGCTGTCTTCAACTCCCCATTTTTTGGTTGCAGGAAAGATGGAGCCAGACTGTCCTCAGAGATGCAGGGTGAAGAGGTAACTGTCACAAGATACAACAAAGGAAATTCCCATGAGACTGAAGGAGAAGAGTTTTCCTCAGAAGAGTGGTTATGCATAGGGTCAGAGGCCCTGTGAGGTTGTAGAAATCCCCATCCCCGGAGATATACAAAACTTGACTGGAAAGGTCCTGGGCCACATGCTCAAACATTACCTGACTTTGAGTAGGAAGATGGATAAGATGACCTCCAGAGCTGCCTTTCAGCCTAAAACATTCAATAGGTCTATGAATTTAAGAAGGACATGTACGTTTTACAGAAGCTGGTGTATGTATTAATTTCTGAAAACAACAACAACACTGAAAACATAAACTGCATAATCACTCCATGGTTTTGTTTATAGAACTCAGGACATTTTATTCACAGACCTCATTCTTTTAGTTAGAATGTACAAGTTTAAGTTCTGAATCCTTGCCTTCTGAGTGTTAGAGTGGAGAAACTCTATTCATAAACCTATGTTATTTCAACAACACAAATCCTGGACCATTATTGGAATTTTTCTCCATGATGGATGAGATAATTAATCATTTCTTTATCTTTCTTAAAGCAATTCTTATTCCTCTGCTCTGATCACTACTTTTCAAAACCAAACTTAAAATTTTAGAGGTGATCGTGAAAATGTGTCTAAAGCCATTTTTCCTTGACATAAAGTTTCATTTAGATGGAAAAGTACTGGGGGGGGGGGGGGGGGGGGGGGCGGGGAGGAATCCTACTTTAAAAGAAAGATGAAGGAAAAAAAATCTTAAAAAAATCCAATGAAAAATCACATTTTTATAGCTTTACAATAAAAATGCAGTCTTTAATTTTGCAGAAATATATATACCCTCATGACATTTCCAAATTAAAGTTATACAAAAAGTTTGATTTTGACTAATCAGAACACCCTGACAGTCTTGAAATTATTTAATTTTCTTTATTTTTCCCCATGCCTCACTGATAGCATCTGTATATTGGGGTTTTATTTGCTTAAATTTTGGTCAAGTGCATTGATATTTCACTCTATCTCTGCCAGAACAAAATGATTGAAATTGTATACTAGAGAAAACTTTGGAATAGATTAACTTTTGTCTTTATCTGACTACAATACCGAGACCTTTGGTTCCTTCTTTTTGTAAATTTTTTTTTACATTTTTTCAAAATGCATGTGTTAAATATCAGGAAAGTATCTTATCTTGTAGATTCTGCTAGTTTCTCTCATAATTTCAAGTACGTACGAAGACTACATGTAGTGTTTTTAACAAATATGATTTGCTCTCTTGATATTTTATTTATGAAGTATCATGCTTACTTGTGGTGCTACAAAAGTAATTAACAGTATATATAATGAGTCACAGTGAAAAACTGACACAGTGGATGTTATTTGAATTCCAAATGGTCTTGATTTACAAGCCTGGTTCATAACTTCACTTCTAATGATTAATAATACCTTACCTTTTTACATGTAGTTTTCATAAAAGGGGATCTCAAAGCAATTTACATCACACACAGGGAACTGTTGCACTGCATTGCCAGGATCTCGAGGTTTAGTATATACATGCAGTGTAAAAAAAAATTGTAAAAATTAAAAAGGGAAAGAAGAACCAACATGCAATATAACTGTCTTAAAGCTGAAATGGCATTTTGTCTTATTTCAAATAATGACAAGGTGTACAGTAGAAGTTAATGGCAACTGCTGGGGGGAGTGACTGAGTGACTGGGTAGGGGCTTACGTGCCATCTGGGGTGAACTCACCACTTTTTACAATTATGATAATATAATACAATATAATTTGTAAAGAAGGAGAGGAATAAAGTTTATTGCACTCTTGGAAAATGGAAAGTTCTGCTGGCCAAAGCCCATCAGGTCACATGAAGTAATTTGAAAATTACTATCACTGATGTATGCTGAAAAAAAGTTGTTGTGGAAAGGGCAATTTTGCAGAGATTTTATAATTTGGATACGAATCTTTCTACTGCTTGAAAACATAAATTTTGTCATGTACTCTAGCTTCAAAACCAGTCTGCTTTAATAGAATCAGACAGTTGTGAATTATTTAGATGATGATTTGACCCCCTTCTTCACTTTATAACTCTTGAACATGTTTAGCATTCAAAAATGGTTCTTTTTTGGCTGTCAGCATTTGGGTCTTGATCCTAGACGACCTACTTGTGTACTTATTATCACCACTGAAAGTAGTCTAAGGAGTAATCTTGTTTAAGTATTCAGCATTGTACAAATAAAATATTGTGTACAAGTCTTATGACCCGATTCTAAGAATGTGGAAATAGAGAAGAGTTCCCAAAGGAGGACAACATAAATAAACAAGAGTTTGGGAAATAACCCTTATCTTCAGAGGCTTGTATTGCTGAGTCCTGGGAGGGAACATTGGATCACGAACTCTTAGTCCTCTACTGTAACAGAAAGTCAAAAACTGTAGAGAAGAAATAAAAAATACAGAAAGATACCATTTTAAAAATGGATCAACCTCATTGAAAAACTAGTTCTGTTTTGTCTCAATCATCCCTCCAGAGGGTTGTTCTGGGAATTTACAAATCTTCTAGTGGCTAGAAAGCTTGTTCTGGTTTCCATCTTCAAAGTACGCAAGGCTGCTAAGATCCATTTTTTTCTTGCCCTAATTCTCCCATTAGGTTAAAGAGTTCATCTCCATCCCTTGAGTATGCACTTACACGGGGAAAGTTTTTTGATATATCTTGCTTTTTGATCTTGGCAGCTTCATAGTACCTATGGCTAGAAATTTAAGTTTGAAAAATTTATTGTCAAAATCAGATTCAGTATCTTAGAGGGGTGATTCAATTTCAAAACAACTCATTAAAAGAGGTAGTGGAATCCCTGGTGTTTGGCAAAATGGAATTTCTTCCAAAAAGATACGCTTTGAAGCAGTTTTTTAGAGAAAATGTTTGGCTTCTTTTGTGTAGGAGAAATGACGCTGTCACTGGTCTATTTTGGTTTCAGGAGGTCTGAATGTATGTACAGGGTCTGGCTGGGATGGAGTTTGTATTCTCCACAGCAACCCACATGGTGCTGTGTTTTGGATTTGTGACTAAAACAGCACTGAAAACACACCAGTGTTTTTGTTATTGCTGCACAGTGCTTGCACATCATCAAAGTTTTTCTTTTTTCTTTTTTTCTTTTTTTACCTTTTTCCCACTCTGCACTTTCCTCCCCCCAGCAGATAGGCCAAGGGTGTGCAAGAAGTTGGAAGGGGACACAAGCAGCTGACACTAACTGACCAAAGGTATATTCCATACCATATGACATCATGCTCAGTAATAAAAGCTCAGGGAAAGGAGGAGGAAGGGGGGATGTTTGGGGTTATGGCATTTGTCTTTCCAAGTAACTGTCATGTGTGCTGAGGCTCTTCTTTCCAGGAAGTAGATAAACATCTGCCGGCCGATAGCAAATAGTGAATAAATTCCTTATTTTCCTTTGCTCACATGCACAGCTTTGTTTCACATGTTAAACTATCTTTACCTTGACTCATGAATTTTCTTCCTTTTTCTCTTTCAATTCTTTCCCTCATCCTGCTGAGGGGAGTGAGTGAGTGACTGGGTAGGGGCTTAGGTGCTGACCAGGGTCAACTTACCATCTTATCTTTTTACAATCTACATTTTGAGGTCTGAGCAGTATATAAGACTGCAATACTAGTATTTCTAGCACAGCCATTGTGGTGGGTTGACCCTGGCTGGACGCCAGGTGCCCACCAAAGCCATTTTACCACTCCTCCCCTCTCAGCTGGACAGGGGAGAGAAAATATAACAAAGGGCTTGTGGGCCAAGATAAGGTCAGAAGAGATCACTCACCAATTACTGTCACGGGCAAAACAGACTCAGCTTGGGGAAAATTAACTCAATTTAATACCAATCAACCAGAGTAGGGTAATGAGAGATAAAACCAAATCTCAAAACACCTCCCCTCCACCCCTCCCTTCTTCCCGGGCACAACTTCACTTTCGGATTTTCTACCTATCCCCGCCAGTGCCACAGGTGGGGACAAGGAATGGCGTTTATGGTCAGTTCATCACATGTTATTTCTGCTGCTTCAACCTCCTCAGGGGCAGGACTCATCACACTCTTCCCCTGCTCCAGCGTGGGCTCCTACAGGAGACAGTCCTCCACGAACTTCTCCAAGGTGGGTCCTTCCCATGGGCTGCAGCTATTCACGAACTGCTCCAGCGTGGGTCCCTTCCACAGGGTGCAGTCCTTCAGGAGCACACTGCTCCCGTGTGGGTCCCCCACGGGGTCACAAGTCCTGCCAGAAAACCTGCTCCGTGGGCTCCTCTCCACAGAACCACAGGTCCTGCCAGGAGCCTGCTCCAGCATGGGCCTCCCATGGGGTCACAGCCTCCTTTGGACACCCACCTGCTCCAGCGTGGGGTCCTCCCCGGGCTGCAGGTGGTTATCTGCTCCACCGTGGACCTCCATGGGCTGCAGGGGGACAGCCTGCCTCACCATGGTCTTCACCACGGGTTGCAGGGGAATCTCTGCTCTGGCGCCTGGAGCATCTCTTCCCCCTCCTTCTTCACTGACCTTGGTGTCTGCAGGGTTGTTTCTCTCACATGTTCTCAATCCTGTCTCCGGCTGCCATTTCTGTCTGTCCCAGCAACTTTTTCCCTTCTTAAATCTGTTATCACAGAGGCACTAGCACTATCGCTGATGGGCTCGGCCTTGGCCAGTGGCGGGTCTGTCTTAGAGCCGGCTGGTATTGGCTCTGTCGGGCACAGGCGAAGCTTCCAGCAACTTCTCACAGAAGCTACCCCTGTAACCCCCACCCCCCACCCCAAAACCTTGCAACACAAAGCCAATACAGCTATAAAACATATTTATACTAAAATCTCTCCTCAAGTCTCCAGAGCAAATGAAAAATCTCCATACTTTGAATAAGCTACAATAATATAAAATTTGTTAAAATATTAAGCAAGCTTAATCAAACTCTTATTATAAGAGGAAGAAGATGTACTTTATATATCACTAAGTGGGCAATATCAAAGGGAAAGGGAAAATAAATAGCAGTTTGGATGGAAAGGCAATTGGACCAGAAGAAGAGATCAGGAGCAATATCAGGAAGCTTTCTGGAGAAGTTCACAGAACTTCATTGGAATGTGGTATGGAAAGACTTTGGATTTTTTGATTAATTTTCTCTTTATTAGAGCTATTTTCTGGAATTACGTAGAAGAATCAAAAAACTAAATAGAGTCTCTATATTGTTTTGTTCTTTTATTGTTTATAGAAGTCAAGTTAAAAATTAAAATTTCTTAATCACATCTTTGAAGGTCATTTAAAGACCATTCTTTGAAGGGCACTTCAAATTGTGTCTGAACTACTGTGGCCTTTTCAGTAATAGTCTAGGAGAGAGAGGTAATGTCCTAATGCTCCACTCCAAAATGGAATGTTAAACAGTGTTTCTTGGGGAAGCAAAATGCAGCCTTTTTGTTGGAAAAGGAAGGTTTGCTTCAGATAAGCAAATTTTTTAGACATTCATATTGACCTTGGAAAAAAAATAGATCCTTTATTCTATTGTGAAAATATCTAGAGAAAATGACCTGCTTTATGTCAATAATAAAACAAATATCTCCTGTGCCTTCCTCCTATATTATTTAAATTATGTACCTTTTACTATAAAAAATAAATACCTTTATGAATAATGTTCCACATGCAAGTTATTCACCAGCTTCTGCCATATTTATGATACTGACAATGGGTTATTTTATTATGTGCCCTTTGCAAAGCGTAGTAAAGTTATATTCACAAATGACTATGATTGAGGAAGAAAACATGAAAATCTTAGAGGGAATAAAGCATAGTCTTGAAGCAATGGTAGTAATAGGAGCATACAGAAGGTAAAAGATATACTGTACTGTGGCAAGCATACTATTTTCTTCATGCCTTTAAGTCCAGATCTTATCCAGCTCTACTGAACAGAATGTGTTATTGTTACAAGTTCCTGAAACATACACAATTTGCAGCATGTTATCTTGCTAACATGAGAAATCAGCCATGAAAATATGCAAACAGTACAACATGTGGGCAAAGGGACAAGGAAAGGATAAAAAAGGAAAGAAAGCATGTTTAGGAAAGTAAGGCAACTAGACAACATTAAATGTGTAGAAAAATGTAAAGAATGACTGAAAGAAAACAATGAAAAAGGAGGTGTGACTGATAGGCCAGAGGGTTGTGCTGCCATCCATAGGCACCTTGACAGGCTGGGGAAATGAGGCAACAGGAATTTCATGAAGTTCCACAAGGAGAAGTGCAAAATCCTGCACCTGGGGAGGAACAACCCCATGCACCAGTGCATGGCTGGAAAGCAGTTTTGCAGAAAAGGACCTTGGGTCCTGGTGGACACCAAGTTGAACATGAGCCAGCAATGTGGCCTTGCAGCAAAGAAGGTGAGTGATGTCCTGGACTGCATTAGACAAACTATTGCCAGCAGGTTGGTGGAAGTGATCCTTCTCCTCTACTTGGCACTGGTGAGGCCACACCTGGAGTGCTGGGTCCAGTTCTAGGCTCCTCAGTACAAGAGAGACATGGACGTATTGGAGAGTCCAGCAAAGGGCCACAAGGATGATGAAGGGACTGGAGCATCTCTCCTATGAGGAAAGGCTGAGAGACCTGGGACTACTTAGCCTGGAGAAGTCTCGGGGGGATCTTATTAGTGTTTATAAATACCCGAAGGATCGTGCAAAGAGGATGAAGCCAGGCTTTTTTCACTGGTGCCCAGTGACAGGACCAGAGGCAATGGGCACACACTGAGACACAGGAGGTTCCCTCTGAACATCAGAAAACACTTTTTCACTGTGAGAGTGACCGAGAACTGGCACAGGTTTCCCAGGGAGCTTGTGGAGTCTGCATCCCTGGAGATACTCAAGAGCTGTCTGGACATCGTGCTGTGCAACTGGCTCTAGGAGGCCATGTTTGAGTAGGTGGATTGGACAAGATGACCTCCAGAGGTCCCTTCCAACCTGGACCATTCTGTGATTCTGTGAAAAGTCATTAAGCACATGAAAATGTAAGTAAGGAGAGGAACAGTAAAACCCAGAAAGTTCAGTGATAGAACAATGTAGATGTAACGATGTAAAGGCTGAGGACAAAGTGACAGCAGTACTTGCAGAATTAGTTCTGCCTCTGTGCCAGCATGCCCAATATATGTTTCAACAGTAGTCTGATGTAGGTTCACTGGCATGATATATACCACAGTTTGGAAATATCAGATTTAAAAACTTGAATCCAAACAAAAATCAATGTAATTTGTGCTTCAAGTTACATATGGGTGATTTTGAGAATCCCATATTTTTCCTAATGATCACAGTGCCTGTAGAGCTGATCAAACCAAGTCTTCCTTAAATTCCTCTAGACTCTCCCTTCCCCTTACCAGTGATTTGTTTTCCCCTTTAGCATTCTGTACAACTTCAGAAGAACGTGCATCTTATAACATATTTTTTCCTCTCATATCCTTTTTTCTTCATTTTTTTCACATGATCTCAATACAGGTGGTCCTCCTTTCTTTTTCTACTTTTTTTTCTTTGCTTTTTGTGCCTAAACACACAATATCTGTTTGCTAGGCAACACTTTCACTGTTAAGTCCTTTCTGAAAAATCACTTCAATTGCAATATAGAGAAGAACAGTAATATTATCTTTAAAACTGTCCACTGTATTTCTTCCCTAGACTTCTCAGTGTGTCCTCCTGACATCCTTGTTTGTCTCTAAGATTTTAAGTTCTTTGGGGTACAGATTGCCATTGCTCATTCTGTGCAGCTGGTAATGCTTTACAGTTAAGGAGTAATAGAGTCTAAGGTCTGGTTTCCATTTTCATGCAAGACACACCACTTAGACAAGAGAATATATATATATTAGTATGAGGACAGGAATTAGAGTTCTCATTTGTGATTGGCTAATGGCACTGTAGAGTGATTTGTAAACCCGATTATATCTAGTGATTGATAATGGTTAATTTATTTCAAAGAGCACAGTGCCAAGAGTAAAAGAAGAGTCAGCCAACAAAAACATCACTTCATCATGTAGATAACTCACATCCACTTTTTTTTTTCACTTTCAGCTATATTAAAATATTTTAAAAATAAAGTCCTTGAACAAAGAACATCATGGTGCTGATTCAAGGCTCTATTTAGCTGAAAATTATTCATACCCAATAGAAATGACATTTTAGTTTTAGACTGCCAAAGTGAACTTTATTAGTATGTCATTAATCATTGTCTTGGAGGTGACACCTGGGGAAAATGATTTAGTGGAGATTAGAGCACTCAAATGTAACACTGAAAATATCACATTTATTTCCAGCATCAATCAGTCAACGAAACACATATTAACAAAAAATGACATTTATGTATATTTAAATCTGCTCATAACAAAATGCACTGCTTTCTATTCAGGAACATTTTCTATTTTTTTCACATTTTATATTGAGTTTATAGTTTATATAAAAATCTACTGTTATCAATGTATTCAATTTAACATTTGTATAATAAAACACATCTGAAAGAACATAGAAATTGGAAAGTTGTGCCAAAGAGAACCATTTGTTGGAAAAACAAGCATTTCAAAAAGAAATATCCACCTCTCCATATAGTCTACAGGCATTGCTGCATAGCCAATATTTAACTGCAATAGTTGAAATACTGTTCACTTTCTTAGACTTTGTTGGTAATGTAATAATAATAAAAAACCCCACCCATCCACCGACACAACCAAACAACAATTTTTATTCTGAGATGAAAAAAATTTAACTTAGTAAATCTCCCATGAAAGAGCTGGCATCAAAGTAAGGGCATATTAATTCTTATCTTTCAAAAAAGCAATAACTTTTGTATAGGTTATTTAAGTCATGTGACTTGGACTAAACAATAAAATTGCTCTCTTTCTCTCCTTTATTCTCTGGTAACACTTGTCTATATCTCACCTTTACCAGACTGAGGGTGCCATAATTTTACAGTTTCTAACTTAACTTCTTTCCCTTAATATTCCCTGGGAAATCATTGTTAAAACTGAAGAAAGGAGAAAATCACTCTTTTCTAAAGGAAGTGTTATACTTGTTTTTATTAGAGGACAAGAAAATCAGCTGTTTCCTACTCTTTAAGTTTTTAAGCATGAAATACTGTCCTGATACAAAAAAAGGAAATCTGTTCCTAAGAAATAAAATATTAAGTCACTGCAAATTAAAATCAGGCATACTTGGTATACAAATTAACAGTTTTACAAATAAAACTAGAAGTATTCAATACTAAATTTTGCTTTAGTTTAAAGATTATTATTTTTTTCATATTAATGAAAGTTGTTATTAATTGATTCTTAATGGAAAACTTAGAAAAAAAATCTCTGTATGTTGTATTCTATTCTGAAAATTGATTACCTCCTTATTGTGGTTTAAGCCCAGCCGGCAACCAAGCACCATGCCGCCGCTCACTCACTTCCCCCCCCCAGTGATATGGGGGGAGAGAGTTGGAAAAAAAAGTAAAACTCATGGGTTGAGAAAAAGCCAGCTTAACAGGACAGAAAGAAAGAAAATAATAATGTTAATAATGATGATGATGATAATAATAATAATAAATAATAATAGAATCGGAATATACAAAACAAGTGATGCACAATGCAATTGCTCACCACTTGCTGACCAATGACCAGTTAGGCCCCAAGCTGCGATCTACGCCCCCCCCAGCTACCCCCTGCCCCCCAGTTTCTATACTAGGCATGCCATCAGGGAATAGGCATAGGGTATGGAATACCCTGTTGGCCAGTTTGGGTCAGCTGCCCTGGCTGTGTCCCCTCCCAACTCCTTGTGCCCCTCCAGCCTTCTTGCTGGCTGGGCATCAGAAGCTGAAAAATCCTTGACTTAGTATAAACACTAGTTAGCAACGACGGAAAACATCAGTGTGTTATCAACATTCTTCTGGTACTAAATCCAAAACATAACACTATACCAGCTACTAGAAAGAAAATTAACTCTATCACAGCTGGAACCAGGATACTCCTCCATTCTCCTCTATTGCAGTAAGGTAGTTGGTACAAACATAATTTCTTGGCAATGTCAGAGAAGCACGTCTGTAAATAACTCTATATACTAAATATTACAGAGGTGCACACTCTTCCATATTTATTATGACACAAACCTGATTTAAAGGCTGTGTGCATTATGTATGTATGCAGTACAATTAAGCATATTAAAAGGACACAGTAACAAAAAGAGAACCTTAAATATAATGCTGTTTCAGAGAGAAACTGAATGTTCATTTTCACAATGAGTGGCTACTATGAAATCTGTGAAATAAATATGATTCAGACCTCTTAGCATGCAGAGGCAGTTCAAGAAAGTGAGAATGAATTGGTAACTATGACATCGATTTAGAAGGTACAGCCGAAAAATAATAGTACCCATCCAGTTTCTGTAGTCGATAAAACATGAGCTCCCTGGAGCTCCCTGGAGTCAAGGTATATTTGCTTTGCTAAACTTAACAGTAAGAATTGCCACCACACAACAGCAATCCACAACAGGGAGGAGTTTGAATAGCTATAGCTACAAATCAAAAATTTACTTGAGAAACAAATATTTTTCCTTCCTAAAGATAGATCCTTATCATCCACAACCCTGCTTTTCCTCATGCTGGCAGCAGTGGCACTGTAAGAAATAAACATTTGTGGTCAATGAGGGCCCTGGGAGTATGACTGTCTAGCTGAAAGACAATGAGAGAAAGTACTGGAAAAGATAAAGGAAAATGAGTTATTTCAGAACTAAGTCATTGGGAGTAGAAGTTACAACTTGAAATCTCATCTGATCTAAAGCAAATACTTCCTAAATGCAACTTTCATTGCTGGTTTTAAAAGTATGTGTTTCCTGTGCAGAAGCACCACATCACTGAGAACTCAGCAATGTTTCGAGATCACATGAGGGCAGGGTGCTCTTTGGGGAGCAGCAGCAGAGCTCGACTTAGTTGTTTGTCTGTTCAACCAGACATAGGCTTCCCTTACTGCTGAACTATTTAGTCCTTCACCAGCCTAGAAAAGGCACAACTGCTCACAGAAGTAATGCCCTTTCCTTTAGAGAGCATTGGAGTCTTTCCATCAGCTCCAAAGAGCCCACCTTGAATAACTGATCTACACTGTTCCATCCCTCACTTTCCTCTTCGGCTATATGAGAACTGTAAAGTTCATAAAGCAGAATGCTCTTAAAAAAAGGTGCTTTATGAACATATAGTAGAGCTCAGAATGATATAAACTGAGAAGAAAGCACAGCAAACATAATATTTATCCAAAGGTATGTGAAGAGTGGTAAGGAACAGCGAGCCTTTTTGGGCCTACTGCTTGAATCTTTGTAGTGCTGTAGCAAGATTATAAAAAAACTCACCAAAAACAAAATCAAGCAAACAAAACCACAAAACGCTGTATTTTAGCCAACATGAGAATATACTCATACATAAAAGAGCACGTGCTACTAGAACCCAGAATCGACCCCCTAACCAAATGAAATGAATCAAGTATATCTCAAGGTACTACAAGTATTAATATTTAACAGAACATTTTTTGCTTGAGATAAAGGTCAGGAATTCACTTACAGTACCATTATCACAAATGTGAAATCTAGCATGGATGGAGACTCAAACTGTAGCTGGCTGCTATAGGTTGCTACAGCAACCTGTAAAGGTTGAAAATGAGTTCAATGAAGTCAAAAGTCAGGAAGCTGAAGTTAGAACACACTTCTTTGTTCATTTTATGTTACTCTACCAGACTGGTATATTCCTGATATTTTAAACACAGTCAAACTATATGTGTTTCATTTGTCTGTGTGTGAGTTTGCTACAGGAATATTAAGTGTTAAATACATCAAAATTTATTTGGCTATACTGCAAGCTGTGGTAACTTGTTTTCTAAGTATGCATTAATATATTAGTGAAGCAGTAATGAACAGGTTGCATGGACTGTAACTATAAAATTAGCTTTTGAGTGAATACTGAAGTTGAATCATGGTATGCAAAACAGAGAATATTTTGCCTTTGGCTCTGGAAGTTTTTTATATTTAAAAAATAAAGTAGTCCCCCTGTTCACCTGTGAATGAAGATGTGCTTCAGTATGGAGAGAAGTGATTTTTATAGATGTTCTTGGCTGGCAGGAGGTCTCTTCTAGGATTAATGAGAAACATGTATTTTGAAAACATTTCTTAAAATTTCACACATTTTCTAACATTCTTTGGGAGGTAAACTTAATTATTAAATATGACTCAATAGTTTACCATACTGTCACTGTTTCTTTTTGCAGCCTTCTCTGTTTCCATTCCATGAAGACCAACAATTTTTGCATATGTTCTCTTATTCATTAGTCCATGAGGATGAGATACTAATGATTTCTCTCTCATTTTGCTGTTTATCCATTGGTCTAAGTGATGAAGTTTCATATAATAACCTCTGAATAAACCTTTTGTTGTTTTCTCAAATTTTGTCTGACATTGGCCCCTCTATCTCAGGCAAGTTATAGAGAAAATACAAAAGTCTTATGAGGTTGTAGAATAAATGATTAAGAGTATGGAATTCATATTAAGGATTAATAGTAATATTAGATTATGCCATTAGGAAAAATGATATATGAAAGGACACAAACATATAAAAACATTAGAAAAGAAATGTCATATGGTAAACTTTCCAGGCCCTGATTATTTTTTTCTTAATACACCTGACTGTGATTTCTACTTCTAAAGTTATTACTTGCTTTTGCTTTTAATGTTTTCTCTAGCGTAGTAGCTTGATGTCACCAGTACACTAATGAGAGTATTCAGTCCCCTCAATAGAGATCTCATTTTCAAAACCTATTTCACAAATCCAAGCAGGAGAGGTCAACAGACATATCCTCACTACCTGATGTGTTTCTAAACACAGGTTTCACCCAAATTTACTTAATTCCCTGGATGAGATCTTGACAGGATGATATCAATATACTTTAGGTCATTAAACAAAGTTCTCTTTCCACTTTCCTAGAAAACTTGAGGAAAGATATAGTAGTCTTACTGACTTCTAAATTTTTCTCCCTACGCCTCTTTAAATCCTATTAATACCTTTTGCACTACTCTTTTCTCACAAAAAAATCAAAGCCCTGAATCTTGTTTACTGGGAAACTCCCCTCTCAGTGACCTTCATCTCTTTGAGTTTCAGAGTTGCAAAAGCTTCTCTTTAAAAGCAACAATTGAGCAAAATGTTGATTTATTATTGGCTTCCTACTTACTCCTTAGTTTGCGTTATGTAATAGCCATAGCCACCTCTGACTACTCTCCTTATGGTTAGTGACATACAATGTGCATTAGAAGTGAGCTTTGCTGGTGTAAAAGCTCCGCATTTATATGACTGGAAACTTACACATCAGAAAATGACAGAAAGCCAGTTCCAGTACAACCATGGTGTGATGATCTTTACAACATTTTATTATCTGTGCAATATCCAAAGACCCTTCAAACTGAGATTCTATGTTTGTGAAAAATGCACCAAAATATGTAATGCAATAATAAAATGTATTGTAAGTAATAAGAAAGAAGAAAACAGAACAAAAAAGAGGGAAAGAGTGGCACACCATGCTCAAGAGATTTAGGGATGGCTGAAACAGCTTCTCAGGGAGTATACAATTCCTGTAACAGTAATGGTTTAATTGCATATTTGTTCACCAATATGGGAAGGCAATCACAGATTCAACTGACTTTCTGTAGTGTATTAAAGTTTTTTCTTTATGTTTTTTAAAAGTGAGTCTCTCCTCTTCACACAACATTTTTGTAATCAAGATGATATGTATTGCAGTTACTGCTTTACCTTTAAATTCTACACACAGTCCTTGCAGAAGTGGCCTTTATTTAAGAAGACCTCTGAACTGCACAGTCAAACTTCTTGGGATAAAAATTTCTATTAAGAGTGAGTCTTTACAGTGGAAGTTGTGGGCAATTTTCACAGTGCAGATTCTGTCTCCTTCCCGTTTCAGTTCTCAATAAGCGTAAACTGAAGCTTAAGTTTGTAGCTTTGTATCAGTAGAATCACACAGGTTTTAAAAGAGTGGAAGCAGATTCAGAATTTTGCACACAGATCATTCTCTTTATTTAATACACTAAGGTGTACAAGTCAGAGTTTGGATACAAAACATGTGCCTAAAAGTAGTTTTTTGTCCAGTATGGTTCATTTGACTTCAGTGGCTATAACTCTCTTACTCACCATTTGATTAGTCCTTCCGCTAGCTTCTTAGAGGTGACAAAAAAAAAAAAAAAAAAAAAAAAGGATCGTATCATTGCAAGCCAGGGACCAATGGACTGAGGATTTTACAGAAAATAATTTCTTTACTAAAACATACACTTTTCATTTTTCAAACATGTTAACCTCCACCAATTTTTTAAACTAGGGCATTTTTTCTCTAGAGTAAGCAAACTAATAGAGTATATTGAGCAATAGCATAAAAGAACACCTGTGCAGTAATGAGATAACAGAAGATTTCCCAAATGAATATAGAAAAGGAACATATTGCCTAACTAACCTCTTTACCTTTATGAAAGAGATAAGAAATTATGACAATGGTAGCTGAGATGAGAGCATTTACTGGGATTATCTTAATCCTTTGGTAAATTATAGAGACATATTTTGTTTTGCTTTGCCAGTCAGAGTGAAAGAGGTCAAGGGATAAAAAGCTGATTTTAAAAATATCATATAAAGACATTCTTGGTATCAATGGGAAGTTGCACTGCTCACTACTTACAATCAAAGCAGGAATGGTACAGAGATGGAAAGAATATACCAAATACATGACAGAAAATCACTGCTCAAGCCCTCTAGTTATGTACAATTTTCTTGGCAGAAAACCCAGTTAACAGCTTGTTGAATTTTCTGATGATTCAGAACTTTGAACAAGTAGTTAATGAAGACTGGATGCACCAAAAGGAGTTCAGGTAGATAAGACTTAACTGTATAATTGGCTTCACACATGGCAAATGAAATCTAGCATTGACGAACTTAGGGTATCACACATACAATTTCAAGAATATAGCAAGTAGAAATCGAATAGGACCACTCTGAAAGCAGGAGGTTTCGAAAAGTGCCTGTAAATTAAAATGGATGGCAAAGACTAAGCCTAAAAAGTGTACAGAATACTGGGCTGAAGCTGATGTAGAACATGCTTGCATACAATAGTAGTGAAAACTTTGCCATTATTCTAACACAATGAAAATGTTTATTAGAGAAGATAGGCAAATACCAGTTCCAGTGCTGCAGCATAAAATTTATGTAATTTGTCAGTACACAGATTCAGTTCAGAACAATTATGCAATATTGTTCTGAATTTCAGGAGTCTAGGATTAAATCTGACCTTGAAGGTGGTAAGGGCTTTTGAAGATCTCAACACCGATGTTTTGTTTAAAAACAGCAATATGAAACTGAAACAGGGCCATGCAAAACTGGAAGATTCCAAACCATGGTGTCACATTATGGTACTTTGCTACTTGTGTTCCCACTTGTCAGAAAAAAACCTATGAGGCCGCCCTTGCCAAAGATTCCTTGGTTGTTATAGAAATTTTGGATTTCATCAGGGGTCAATGCTTGTTAATTTTGTGAATATTTCTAAAGAAGGATCTGCTCTTAAATTCTGAGTTTGAGAGAAGAAATTAACCCACTGTAGTAACTCGTACACCAAATGTGACAGATTCATCATGGATGTACCTATTCACTGTTTTTCCTGTTTTCTTTGGTTGTCTTCTAGAGAACTGAATTGCAGAAGTTGAATAATAGGGAATTGTTTATCTTCTATATTTGCTGAACATATAAAATACATTCCCACAGCATACCCACTAAGGAATTAAGTACTTTGTAATTAAATTAATAAACTAATTAAACCTTTATATGTTACATGCATCTACGTTGTTACCGTATTTATTATATTGATTTTTCTGTAGGTCAGTGAGAGCTTTAAGTGTGTTCACAAAATACATTTTTAAGTTACTTTAAAAATAACATTAAAAATTATTATTTGCACATTCCCAAAGTCTGTGCACTAAGTAATTCCTAAAATTAATTACATATAATAGATTTAAGACTTCCACAAGAAAGAGTAACATTCCCTTAGGAAGACCTTAGTGAGATTAAATTATAGCGTGTTTAGTTTGTTGAAGGTAGAGCATCAGTACCAAGAGCAGTGGAGCTTTCACATTTAACATCTCTGTAACATTATTACATTGGAAATGGAATGGGGAAATGTTACAACACTGTTTGAGACCTTCTTAATTCAGAGGAAAGCAAAGACATTGCATGACTACATTACTGGAGTTATCCCATACTGACAGTAAATGTAATCATCTCAAATCAGGAAAAAAAACCAAACTTACTTGATAGTCTCCTTTGTCTGCATGTAAAAAGTTTATTTATGACTGAAATCTGGAATTGTTTTGAGCTCACATAAAGAACAGAAAAACATAAATCGTTTGTGAAGGAAAGCATGAAGCTCTGGACATTGCACTATAGGCAGCTGCTGCAGTTTGGGACTATAAAGGCATTATTTTCCTAGAAAGAAACCTGAAGAGGGTACAGTCTATCCAGTGGTATTTTAATTAAAGCAAAAAGGATGAAGGTGTAGAAGCATTAATTTTGTTTTTCTGTTTGAAAAATCAAAACCAATATTATATTAACTAGACTATTTAAGTACATTTTCAGTCTCAGTAGGTTCAAATGAAACCTATAAAATCAGTTAAATCTAAAAAATGATGGCAATGATAGATGATCTTTCTGGTTTCTGCAGTGCTCTCACCAAAAATACTGCATCAGCACCAGGGTATCTTGGATTCTAATCAAAGATTTCACAAGAGAAAGTAATGAATATTACTCTTTTTATGCTTTAGGAAAATTGCAGATATCCTATTTCTGGACACTTGCTGGCTGGGCTGAGCCAATACTTTACAATTGTTAATGAAGTGATTTGTAAGTACCATGGGCTTTTTATAAACTAAGATGATTACTTTCAAAATTACTTTCTGTGAGGGAAAACATTTTCTACATGCCTGTGATCTTTTTGGTCAGTGAAAGAAGTAAAATCATTATGTCAAATTGCCTTTGTGTGTGTGTGTATGTGTGTGTGTAGGCACACATACATGCATATATATATATATGTATGGATATAAAAGTGAATGTGTATACCTGTGCACTCATTTGTGTGTATATATGTGTGTATATATTATATTTATATAAAGTTCTCATCTGTAACTACTCTTCGCCTTGCCCAATCCTCTTTAAAGATTTTGGAAGAAAGTCTCTGACAGGCAGCTGGGTAGATTGCTACAGCCTCCTGACTTAGAGACTGAAAATGTAAGACTGCAATATCGGTCAGCAGCAATCAGAAAAGGAATAGCTTTGAGAGGCCTTGATCTTTCCAATAAACAGACACTGGCTTTAAGGCAATCAAAACAATTCTACGTGCTCTAATACATGCTAAAGCTGAATACCAAGAAGCTATGCTGTACAGGCTTTTTTTCTTGTGATCAAATGGATTCAGCTATGTGACGTGGGCAGAATATGAACCTCAGGGATATCCATGGCATCACCAGAATGAACACAGAAATAGGGAGGTAATAGTTAGGGTTGGGTGAACCTTTTGTAAAAACTACCTATCTTACTACAGAAAATAATAAGAATTTGAGTTTTGTTTATTTTTCCCTGTCACGTGAAAATTCTCAGGATAAATTAAAACTTTGCACTGAAAACAACAAAGACCTAACAAAAATTTTCTGGGTTGATAATTTCCAGTTTGGAGTTTTTCATTAAAAAGGTATCACTGGCAAAACCGATAGGCAAGTTATTTGAAAAATAATCCTTTCCTGAATCAGAATGGATTAAGTCTTTTAATGGAACAGAAATGTCTTCTGGCTGAAAAGGGTAGATCTCTGACTGAGCTCATCAGCACAAAATGCCTTACCAAGAAATTTAATCTTTCTGTTATCAAACATTCAAGAGGCCTTAACAAAAAATGCAATCTTACTATCATCAAACATTCTTTAGTTATCTGTTGATTTCCTATCTTGTAAGCAGAGCTGATTGAATAATGGATTTTTTCATTGGAAAATTGAAAACATAAAAAATGATAACTTTGTACCAAGCAAAATATCTCATTTGAACTGAAATTAATGTGTTGTAATACATCACAAAGTATTTATTTATACATATACATATATATATATATATATATATATATAAAGGCAATGTGTTGGATAAGTTAAAATGATTTTGCAGAAGTAACATAACTTAAAAATGTTACATAAAGTTTAGCCTAAAAAAATCCTTTTATATTTATATTTTTTAATTATCTTTTTTTCTGGACATTTCAATGTTTTTAAAAATCATGGTTCAGGTCAATCTCATAAATGTTTACAGAGAAAGTAATTATTTTCTGTTGTTTCTAGCCTAAATGAAAAATTCAGGTTATGTATTTCTACCCTCTGTATTGAGGAAAATTACTAAGTGGTATGATGGCTAGTTTTTTATTCCCAGAAAATAGTTAGTCTTCAGCAATATCCTGTCTTGAATGTATAGCACAGTTTCAATTTTAGTATAGCCAAAAGGAATTACACATTATTTCTGTAAACTACAAGGATTCTAAAGGGTTATTATACCAGCCGAACTTGATGTCATATTCTCCATCTGCTATGGCAGATGCTCCATTCCAATGTGAATATTAAAGTCATTCTGAAAACAATTTTTGTAATTGTAAGAAACATTCAGAACATGAAAGGAAGATGCTGCAGTTTTTTGATGGTGTGTATGTTATGATTATGTATGTCACAATGAATGTAAGAGTAAACCATTATAGATCATATTTAAGAACGCAGTACAAGTTAAAAGTTGATAACTATATTCTTAGCATTATTTTTAATGCAGATTTTTCCATCAGTCTGCAATATGGTATCTTAAACTAAAATATTTTGTAATTACTGTTTTTAGACATAAGTCTGTTGTGGCACCTCAAATGTATTTGTGTTAAAATAACCAGACACAAACCTATTCTTAAATTCAGAAAATAGGAATAGAGTGGACAGGAAACCTTTCCCTTTCTGAACTCAGTATAGAAGTCTAACAACATAGAATATAAGAAATATTCAACCAAATATACCTACCAGAGTGAATAATAAGGGTCTAAGGTTTATTTTGGTTGTATTTTGATAACATTCAATAAAGACCTATTCATAATTCGTACACAAGCACATGTACTAGAACACTACACATTATAGGTAACATTAGGTAAATATTACCTAAAATTATCATAGAATCATAGAATAGCCCAGCCTGGAAGAGACCTCAGAAGATCTGGTCCAGCTTTTGCTCAGAAAGGGAGCCTAGGTGAGATTTTCTAGCACCCTGTCCAGTCATGTCTTGAAAACCTCCAGTGATGGGGACTCTACCACATCCCCTGGGGATGTTGTTCCAGTGAATGATTCTTCTCACTGTAAAAAATTTCTTTCTTATGCGGATATGAAACCTTTTCCACTGCAACTTGTACCTGTTGCCCCTTGTCTTCTCCATATGGCTCCTTGTGAAGAGAGAGCCTCCATCCTCTTTGTAGCTGCTCTTTAAGTACTGGAATACTGTCAACCTTTCCTCACAGGGCAGGTTCTCCAGCGCTTTAATCACCTTTGTGGCCCTCCTTTGGACCCTCTCCAGTCTGTCCATGTCTTTCTTGAATTGTGAAGACCAGAACTGGTCTCCACAGGTGCACCCTGACCAGTGCTGAGTAGAGTAGGGTGATCTGTCTCTGCTAGTAATGCCCCTGCAGATGCAGTCCAGGATCCGATTTGCATTTGTTGCTGCAGTGGCACACTGCTGACATGTTCAGCTTGTTGTCCACCAGGCCCCCGAAGTGCCTTTCAGCAAGGCTGCTCCCCAGCCACACAGATCCTAGCCTGTACTAGGCTATTTGGTTATTCTGTCCCAGGTTCAGGACTTAGCACTTGTCTTTGTTAAACTTTATACAGTTCTTGCTTGCCCACTCTTCCTGTCTGTCCAGGACTCTCTCTAAGATGGCTCTCCCTTCTGATGTGTTCACCTTACTGGGTGGTGAGTTTGGTGTCATCAGCAAACTCGGTGAGGGTGCTTTCAGTCCCACCATCCAGGTCGCTTATGAAGATGTTGAACATATCATTCCCTGGGGGACTCAAGTTGTGATGAGCTGCCAGCCTGAGTAGAAACCCTTGATCACCACCCTTTGAGTGCAGCCTGTTAGCCAGTCCCCTACCTATCTCGCAGACCACCCATCATATCTGTGTCTTGCCAGTTTGTCCAGGAGAAGGCTATGAGAATCAGCGTCGAATGCTTTGCTGAAGTCCAGGTAAACATCATCCACTGCTCTCCCCACATTGACAGAAGAGGTTATTTTGTGGTAGAATGTGATCAGGTTACTCTGGCATGATTTACCCTTTATATATTTGATTTCTATAGGGTGTGGAAATGATATTTATTTATGGTATCAATGCACTCTGAACAACAAAGCTTTGCAAACAAAATAAGAAAGGATTGAATATGTCTTTTTTTTGCTACATTTTATTATTATTACTAAATTACATCAAGAGGAAAAAAAATGAGAAAAAAGGAACTTGGGTTTCTTACATTTTTGTGACACCTGTTTTCACTGATAGTTTCAGTAAAATTACACTTTTTGAAGAAATTTCAAGAGTAAAGGTCACCTCTGGAGTATGTGCTTTTCAAGTGACCGCTTTCAATAACGATTTCTTTGCAGTTATGCTCTAAGTCTGTGGGAAGAACACATGCATTAATCTACTGATCATCAGATGA
This sequence comes from Haliaeetus albicilla, assembly GCF_947461875.1. Taxonomy (NCBI): domain Eukaryota; kingdom Metazoa; phylum Chordata; class Aves; order Accipitriformes; family Accipitridae; genus Haliaeetus; species Haliaeetus albicilla. The sequence continues at coordinate 46,847,066 of NC_091485.1, forward strand.
AGAGCAAAATGTGTCTCCCAGGAATGCTGGGCTGACTCTGCAGGTCTACAGCAATTGTCATGTTTCTTAGTAATTCCAGCACTGTCAGATTGACCTGAAAATTTGCTGTGGACATGCCTAGGGCTTCAACAGATTAGGTAGGCAAATAACCAACCTTAGAAAATTCTAAACAAACATTAATATTTTTCACAAGCATATGGACATATTTTCCAGAGAAAAACACCAAAATGCATGGTAGTCGCTATTATCTCAAAATTTTTGTTATTTTTTTGACTTGCACAAACACAAATCAGACTGTGTAACTTTGTTACTGAAAATATAGGAGCAAAAGAGATAGACATTCATAACTTTAGTAGTGCAAAAAAATGTTTTGAGGTCAGCAACATATGTTCATAAACATATTTATCCACTTCCTTTGATCTTACCATGAGGTGCAGATTCTTGTCAATATTGTAAAGAAGAGTTTCTTTCACCACTTCAGATTTCTGAAAGGAGTTGTCATACCTGTGTCTGCTGCCCTGCTCAGGCCATAATCAGTCTTATTCAATATTTTGCCAGCTACTGTTAAAAGTTTCAGGGGCAGATGCAAGATGTTCAGAGCACTGAGGAAAATATAAGCAACATAATCTATTCTTCAGGTTTTACTCTACTGTTCATCAGCTAACCGTAAATTTTAAAACTTCAGCTATGATATTTACAATTCCTTATAAACTCATTACAATAATTGTAATAACTAGATTTTCTTGAAAGCCACATACATATCCATCCAGTATACTGCTGATTCTGAAGGATTGTTTACTAGCTTCAGAGCAATGACTTCTTGCTTTAATAATCCCCTGGAATCAGAACAGGCTTTTCTTAGGGTCTTCATGTGTGACCCTTTTAAACATTTATACACTGTAATCCAGTCCTTTTTCATCCTTGAAGAAAGAAGAGTGAGCATATTCAGCACTTGAAGCCTTTTCTAATAGGAATCCTAATCCCCAGATAAGCCTTGTAGCCCACCCACCCCTGCCAACAGTTTCTGTCAAAGGCTGCAAACAACATGCCAAACCTGGGCTTCTGATAAGTTGTGTAATTGAACCATGACATGCTTTAAAACATAACTAGCCCCTCTGCTTATGCACCTTAAGTCCCTGCTAGACTGCTTTGAACAATCTTTATATATGCGCTTTCTACCATCACAGAACTATGTCATTATTTTGTTACCACTGTTATCTATTTCATTATAGTATTACTTTTTTCACGTTTTTTAATCTGAAATGGGCATAATGTACTAACTTTAAATTTCCTTCCCCTCTGTGGTGGGTTAGTTGTGGTTAACAACCAAAATCCTGCCAAACTTCTTGCTTACTTTTCCCCTCAGCAAGATAGGGGAGAAAATAAGAAGGACAAGAGCGAGAAAGCTCATGGGTTGAGATAAAGATAGGCAGATCACTTAGCAATTACAGCCCTGTCATGGGCAAAACAGACTTGACCTGGAGAAAATTTACTTAATTTATTGCCAATTAAAATAAAATTGAAAAAAAAAAAAAAAAAAGACTAATTTGGGTAGTGGGAAACAAAAAGACATTAAAACAATGCCTTTCCTTCCCCTTTTCTCTGGCTCAGCTCCACTCCTCCACCCCTCTGTTAGCAGTGGAGGGGGGATAGAGGGTGGAGGCTGACAGGCAGTATGTGATGTTTCTCTCTGCTGCTCCTTCCTCCTCATACTTTTCCTCTGCTCTGGTGTGGGCTCTCCACTGGCAGCAGTTCCTTCAGGAATATGATCTGCTCTGGTGTCATTCTCCACGGGCTGCAGGGGAATCTCTGCTCCGGCGCCTGGAGCACCTTGTCCCCCTCCTTCTCTCACCTTGGTGTCTGCAGGCAGGGCTGTTTCTCTCACTTTTTTCTCACTCCATTCTGCCAGCCCAGCGTTTTAGACTTTCGAAAACATGTTTTCCCAGAGGCACCTCCTCCTAGGCTGAAGGGCTCAGCTGTGTGCTGCGGTGGGTCTGTTGGTGCCGGCTGGAACTGGCTGGAACCGGCTGTGTCCGGCACAGGGCAGCCCTGGCCTCCCCTCACAGAGGCCGCCCCGCAGCCCTCCCTGCCAGCACCTGGGCACCAACACCCCATGCTACCTCTATACCTGCAATTCCAGTGCACCTGTAAGGTGTTCTCACCTCTTTTTCTGCCTTTGCATTGTGTACATAGATTGATACTGCATCAGAAAAAGACCCATATAGCTTAATGTTAAATTTTGTGGAGTGCAGCTCTTGCTGAGACAATGTTTCATAGATACACCCTGCAGACGTTGTGAAAAGCTTCAAATTAAGGTAGGTGTTCACATCTTCTCAACCAGTACCTGAAACTGGAACTTCCAAAGTTTCCCCATTGATAATATGCTGTTACAAATGACAGTGTTAATTTTCAGATTAATTGTATGGCAAGAACAATAACTGCAGATTTACTAAATGCTGTCTGTGAATGAAATGTACTTAAACTAGTAAGGGGGTTTGCATGTTGTCCTTTTTCACATTTTTCATTTGCAGGACCTCGATAGCTGAAGTTTTAGTTATAATCCTTTACTGAGAATTGAAGTTTAGCATATTTCATCGTTTGACTCTTTACAGGAGTCACTGGTGCACACGTTGTGTGTACTCATTATAGAGATGAAACACTCCTGCCCAGGAACGTGCGCAAAGTGCGCTATTCCACACAGTAAAAGGACTGAGCTTTGCTAGAATATGTTATTTGCTCAAATAAAGAAAATAAAGAAATGAAAACGCAAGCAGGAAATACTTCACAGAATAATTATAAATGCCTATGAAGCCATCTGTTCCTGCTGACATTGAAGACTTCTGAACTAGCCTATACAGATATTGAATGCGAGCGTATATATACAGCATCCAACTATCACGTTCTTTTTAGAAAGCATACTGTTGGTCGATATCATATAATAAATGTCTGATAAAAAGAAGAAAAATAAAAATCTAAATACTGATGCTTGGGGGAAGACCTTGATTTGCCTCCCTGGAGCAAATCCTCTTCTTTCACAGAAGAACTAGTGATTACTGATTGTGAGAAATTGTGTATTACTCCAACAGCTTTTAGAGGAAATGCCTGTTACAGATAAGGTTAGTTTGTTTGGGGTTTTAAACTATTCCTCTTAAATTCTTGTTCTAACAATACAGATGAAAACATAGTGAAAATAACTGTCCATATGGGGTGGGCATCCATTCGATGTGAATTAGACTGAATGTGGCAGGGTACGGATGAATTTCTGTCATAAAAGAGAGGACTTCATTTGGCGTTAAAAAAGATAAGTGATGAAATGGTATTTTATTGCTAAACCTCTGATCTTAGCCACCTGTATGCCACATTCCCATTGCTTACAAAGGCATGAAGATTTACGAAGCATAGGGGAGTTCTCTGAGGCGAATTTCTGCTTGTTGGGTTGTGTAGTGAAATACTTGTACTTTGTGTTTGAAACCTGCAAGCAAATACTTCTGCTCTAGCATATATACTTACATTTGGCTGATGAGTAAGTAGTAAGCTGAAAATATTCTTATATCAATGTTTCTGTTTTTCATTGGTTTGAATATGAAAAGGGACCATCACTGTAATCTCGCATGGTGATAGCACTCTTAGGCAATGATTTCCATAGCAGACACTATAGTGACATGGGGAAGTTTGCAGAATTTCCATGCAGCTTACCTAAAGTACGTGATTTTGTTATTTCAGCCTTGAACCTCTCTACATTCCTTACAATGCTTCTTTCTTATGTCATATTTGAAATCTTAATTGTGAGATTTAGACAAGAGCGTAAGTGCTGCCTAGAGTACAGCTATTTCCTGGTATCATATCTGTGATGAACACTGACATCTCACAGAAACAGAGACTGTAGACTTGTAGCTCAGTGAATATAGTGTAACCTTTACAGCAACAGCCCACAGGCTTTGTGCTAAGCTAACAACATAGACCTCAGGGCTTGTCAGGCTTTACCTAGACTTGGACTACATGGGTTTCTTTAAGCTTGTTTAGCTGTAACAGCTGTCTAACAAGGTGACTGTTCTCTCATTTGCTATAGCTTTTGCTTAGCTTTGTTCAGTTGCATGGTGTAACATCCATTGTTATAGGTACTTCTTGTAAATAATAGATAGCAATAACAAGCAGCTGTGCTGTGTAGAATGCACTATTTATGATCCTAGAATAAAAAACACAGTGTAGAGGAGTGTGGGGGATTATAGCAAAGGCCTTGAAAATGTGGGCACAAAATGTTACCAGACTCCATAAAGCTATAAACAATTTACCAGTAGTTAAATATCCCTTATTAAATAAATGCATCTTTGGGAGCTGGATAAAACAATTTTAGGAATAACAATGAACAGGTAGCTATTGTATGCAAAACATCATATACACCAAATTTGGATTTGGTAATGGAGAGAGCAATGAAGAAAGAGTAAAGTGTAGGGCACGGTAGAAAATGTAGGAAAATAATCCCAAGTATATCCCAGAGTGAAGAGGGAGAAATCTTCACTGTCAACATCATACTCCTTCCAGAAAGGACTTAGGATGCTGATGACTCAATACAACCTTCCCCCAGACTGAGGCCGTCAATCCTGGGACCCAGTGAAGCAGTAGAAAGGCCCAGAAAGCATGTATAATAATTTTAACTATGATATTACTGGGACTTTTTATTTAGTAGTAAGATTTTTTTTCCTTTTTTCTTTAATAGTTAAATCTGGGCTGAAAAGAATTCTTTGGTTAGACTTTTTCAGTTAGACTAGCAATAAATTCTTGTATTTCTATATAAGATGTATTCCTTTAGCCTACATAAACTGTCCAAGTTTAAGAGCAACAAATGATGAGAATTTAGGCAAGTCGAGCTGTAGTCTGGATGCAAAACCAACAAAGATAGAGTTAGAGCCAAAGAGATTCAGACTAGAAATTTGTGATGATCCTACATACCCGGAAACCTTTCAAAGAGGAATAGAACACTTCCCAATTCCCTAAATTATCTAACAGCTTCTCTTTCCATGCTTCCTCCACAGTATATATGGCATGAATTCTGCCTGGCACTATTTGTTAGACCATTAACATTATATACAAAACAGTGCTCAAAACCCAAACAAAACCAACAAACCCTACTGTAAGGTCATGAGAATCAGAATTCTCATACATCTCAGACTTGATTTTTTTGTATTATATTTATCATTATAATTCAATCTATCATTGTGACAGATTCAAGAATTGCTGAAGTGTTCAGAAAGTTTAATGAATGTATTTATTCCTATTGCCTTCTATGCATTTCTAGTCTACTCTTTCACACACCGTTTGCAGTTTCAATCAGAAAACCTGAAAAACTGGGAAATAGATTAACAGCATATAAACTGTTTTCTCTTTAATTGCCCCATGATGTTATAATTTAAAGGCAACATGTACTGTCTGTCTGAACAGCACAGCCTATAGTCTGTTGGAGTTACATGTGTAGGACAAAGAACTACTTACACTCGGAAAAAAAAAAAGCTAAATTGATGAGGAATGCTGTAGCCAAAGTGTTCATCCTGATAACAGCAATATAGACAACTGATTCTGTCTTCCCAAAGCTGAGTTGCGCTCAGCTGCTCAAAATGAATTAATTTTATTGTTCCTCAATCAAGCCAACATCCCAGAAGTCAATTATATGTTTATTGATAACTCTTCAGTGAAACCCATTTAAAGGCACAGACTACCATAAAAATGTTAGATAATGGATCTGAGCACAGTGAGCAACACAAAAAAATGTTGCAAATCCTGGTGATATCTAACAGCTGATTTTACAACATTGCAGTTCAGCCTGTTGGAGGGGATAACCCCATTTGGATTTACTGAGGCACTATTGAGGCAATCCACTGTGCTAGCCCCAGGATGAATATCCTCTTAGCAGGAGCAGACAAACTGAAAACTAGTGCAGTTCACAACCTAAATTGTTAATCACCATGGTTCAGTTTAGTCTAATAAGGGCTTTGAAGTTCTGTAACTGTGTGTAAACACAATTACTCACTCCATTCCCCCAGGGTAAGTACAGTATAAACTAGGGCATTTTAATAGATTTTAAAAGAATTTTGCCAAAATAAACCCAAGTAGAGTTGCATCATGACTATTAATGATGCTTTTTTTATTTGCATGTAAAAAAAATATTAAATTATTTGCAATGTCAGAGAACTGGGGCTTACAAAGTAAGCTACTCTGGAAAATAATGGTTTTTACAGTGTTATGAAAAAGCCAAAAGATGATAAATCAGTTATGATGACAAACTTTAGTGATTTGCACTAATGATTTCTTTTTCCATTTTTTATTTGGTAAACTTCAGCTGTCATGAAAATGAAGATTTGATCTCCCCTGGGCAAGCAACTAATTAATACAAACAGATTGGTCCTTAGCAGTAAATCCTTCTTTCAACATCTAGTCAAGGCTCTGGTAGGAATACCTTGCCACTTGTTTCGCTCTCCATGGTTTTTCAAAAAATTTGTGGCAATACTGCAAGGAATTTGTGGCAGCTTAGGAATGTCAGTGTAAAGTTTGAGATTTTTTGTTGATTTCATGGAATTGTTGGATCACTGAATGATATATTAGCTGTTTGCCAACAGACCTGAAGAGGTGTCAGTCCTAATGAATACCATGGCCAAGCTTTGCCCACCATACTTTGCTCAAGGACTAGGGCTAGGAATAACAGAGATTTATAACTGATGATTTTTGAAATGGAGTGAAGTGGAACTGCAGTGTACAATTCTACTACCTAAATGTCCTGTTCAGGCTCTAACTGTCCTATAAAAACTAATGAGTAATAGGACTGTCCTGCAAATTGGGTCATCTAGTCACTTCCATGTAGGTTTTGGAAGCAGAACGTATGTTTCCTAATAGGAGGGAGAGGTGTAGATATAGCTAACATTCCTCATCTGATGTGTTACAGATTGCATAGGGGGAGGCTACCCTAAAAGAAGGTTACCTCAGTATATAATAATTCTTAAAACTAAGTAAATAACAAAGAGAAAATTCATATTTTATGACAGCTTGTGAATACCCTCTGATGCCCAGTCTGTAGTTCTACTTCACAATGCCCCTACAAATAAAAGTTTTAAAGTGAACTTCCCTCCCCATGGGCCAGACAGTCTTCCCTAGGTGAAAATTAAAAAGCAGTATCTGAAAGCTATGACTTTTTTTGAAGGGTTAACCAGATGCCAGTATAACTAGTTTAATAAAGACTTAGCAATTAGCAGTTTTCAGTTTCTGAATATTTTTCCTGATATGGTGCAGTTTCAGGTTATTTTCTTTTACACAAGGGTTACCAGGTTTTCTAAATCCAATACCTACTTATTAGACCAGCTGAACCTTAACCCTAGTCTCTAAAGAGTAGTGACTTCTGATTATTTTTTTATTTTTCTGGCAATCTGCTCTTGTGCTCCCCATACTCTCAGTCTCTGAACACAACAACCTCTTTTGATGTTTTTGATGTAGTTTCCAAAAAAAATAAAAGAAGGAAATTCAAGTTATCAAACTATGCAGCACAATATTTTGAAGCTTAATAATGAAACCAAAATCTACTAAGAGGTCATTCAAGGTATAATAGTTTTTCTCTGAGTTAGAAATATTTCTCTTTCCTTTCTTTTAACTTTGATCTTTTTATTTTAGACTGTATTGTTTGCCTTGAAATAGAGTTCAAACACAGATTTCCTGGATACTCAAATGCCTTATAAAAGTTGTATTCTTATTTGATGGGGAGAGAGAGAATCTCAAAAGCAAAAGAACCATATCAATTCAGTTCTCACTTGTAGAGAGCAATAGTAATATTGTGTTTTGATACGTAAATTGACATTGTTTATTCTGAAGATACCCAAAAAGTAAGTGTAAAAGAAATTTTAAATGGAACCAAGACTTTAAAAATTAAATCCAGCAATCTATTCTTTAGTGATTAAATTCAGCAAAGACATTTCTTGTACCTCCACCCTTTAGCTATGATGTTGATAGGATGAAGTGAGGGATAATTAGAAAAAAAATGGTATTGTCATATTCTAGGCTTTTGATGTCTTCTGTCTTCTGCACAGGTGCTACTTTGGGCTTCCACTAACTTCACAGTCCACAAAACCAGCAATGTGATAACGGTTCTTTCATGAATTTTGGAGGCTCACTTCTCATTACTTGCCTGCCAGATTACCCATTCTACATCTAATTCCATTGCTTTCAGTCAGTATTTAGGGTACAAAAGGAAATGAATATAATTCCCTAAATGCATGGATATACACCTGTATGCACAGTGCATGCAAAGTCCTCTAGGATTAACTTTCCATGCATGCACAGTGAACACCTAGAACTAGCAACTGGTGTGAACTTTCTTGCCAGAAAAGTTGCTCTGTGGATTTGTCCCAAAACCATGAGAGGTTACAGCAAATAAAACCTTAGTTATTCCTTTGCTGCACTGAACACTTCAGTAATGCAGTTGTACCTGGTGTATTGGTTCAACTACATACACATAGGTTCACAGCATGGTTTTGGACTTCTTCAGTCCAGAATTTCAAGCTGATAAAATTGTGCTTAGCAATTGTATGACCCTTAGGCAGATAAACTGACTTTTGTTTCTGAGCTGAAAGTTCAATCTATACTTTTAGTCTTGCCTCTGATTCACCATGAAATATAAAATATATGACCAATGAAATAAAATTAACATGGTTGAAAACAAAGCTTTTCAAGGAAAAGCAATAATATTATACCTTAATATTTCTTGTTAATTTCCTTCTTAACTTGCAAGATTCAGTGTTTTGTCTCTCATTTTCCAGGACTAGGTCTTCAATAGGTCAATATGGACTTCATGAGGTAGAAGGAAAGTTGCACTCTTCTGCTGAATTGGGTGATAGTATAGTACCCTGGAAGTGTGCCGTTGTGGTAAAGCTGGAATACAGAAAAAGCAAGCAGCAGCTTGGTGACTTTGTAACTTGTCAGCTTGGACAGTCAGACCTTAACAGGCAGACAGATTTTAGTTCCTGTGTTCATATATATATATATATATATATATATAAAATTATTATTATTATTACTTTTTTTAAATAAAATGCTTCTTTAATCAGAACACCACACAATTCTGGGAGCAGGAGCTGCATCTCTGCAGTCCTTCCTGAATCTGCCACATTCATTTATAGATTTCTGAATTTCTCAAGTGTCTGCCTCCCTTCTACACAAGGAACTGGAACACCAAAAACAGAGCTTTGGATATCCCTCTGGGGAATTACCCTCTAGATGCAATTCTTCCTTTTGCCATTTCCATCTTTTTGTCTTTTTTTTTTTTTTTTTTTTTTCAGATTTGGAATACTGCATTGAGAAAAACATTGTTGCTCACAAATGCATGGGAGAGGTGTGTGTGTGTGGAGCCTCATGTTCAGGCCTTTGAAAATATTAAACCATACTAAATTTCTAACATCACTTCCTCTTTTCAGCAAATTTGGCACTTAAATAACATAGTCACGTTGGTTCAGTGCTGCAAGCGTTGTTAAAATCAGCTCTGGATTTATGAGAGAGGAGGGCACTTTTTGACTCCTATTACTAAACATAAAGCTGTCACAGCGGCATAGTTTTCTTCCGACTTTTGAACTCTGAGATCAGATGCAGGGAGCCAAAGAGAATTGGTGGTGCAGGAGCAAGCTGAGTAACAGATGTTTTTCCTTTCTGCAGTTCTCAGTGACATGATAGAAGAAGGCAAGACATCAGGGCTGTAATCACCTCAGTTTTCGACAGCCTGACAAATGCTTGAAATTACTGTAAAGAGGACACATCTTCAAACTGGCATGTGACAGAGTCTCTCCATTAAAGTTTACATAATAGTGCTCATTTATACAAGCTGATAATAAAGCCAAAACATGCATTTCAGTTTTTCTTTCCTGTCAAGACCAAGACTTAACAAAGAAGCTGAAAAAATTTGGCCTCTTTGTGTGAGGCAGGAAAGCAAAGGCAGAAGTTTTGTCTTGTTTCATATTCTGGTTTTCGCTTGAGTGGATATGAGTTTTTAAACTTACAGCTGCATGTGTACATTTCTAGCCCATACACTTACACACACATAGGTGACAGACTGTCCCAACACAAACCCCACTGAGTACAAACAAAAAGTAATTACCAGTAGATGTTGTGAGGTTTTTAAGGATAAATAAGGCCAAGTCTCTTTCACATTATGACCTGCATCTCTTGGGAAGTGAGGCTTATTCATGCTTGTTTTAAAATGATTAAATACAATGCTCCAAAGAGAAAATGGAAGCCATGCTTAAATTATGAGAAGTGTTTGGAAAAGAAGTGTTTTAAAAAGGCTTTGATACAGATTGATCAACAGATCACTAACTGTGTGCACTAGGATGCCTAGAATAATAAAGGCGCTCTCTAATTATTATGCAATAAAATACTCAGTAAAATGGAGACGACTTATCACAGTAACCCAGGAGTGATATATATGGGGTAATCCATCAGCCTGGATATTGACAAATTTTGGATGAGTGATTCATATATTACCTCCTTCCTGTTTTGCTCTGTTTTCTGGTATAAAGTAGTTTCCTGTCTGATTCATTATCTTTACAGTGTTGTGCTTCAAAAACTGATTCCAGTTTTTCATGACAGTCTCCAGAAGTCAATTCACATTTAAAGAGTGAGACTTCTGGCTGTTCTCTGCTTTCAGTTCTTCATTCCTTCTGTTTTGACTGTAGGTTTCTTCACACCTAACAGCCTCTCTGCAGTTCTGCAGTTGCAATCACAAATGAAAAAGCAGGTCCAAAGGTAACCACAGTTTTTACTTTTCCCTATTTCACACAGAATTGGCATTCTGAATCCTAATCCTGCTCATCCTTTAGACTAGTTCTTCATCTATACCTGCTCTAATTCAGGTCTCTCTTAGTTTACCTCCTCTTGTTTCTTATCCTGCCTTTCATTCTCCAGTTTTCTGCTGTGTCCTGATTTTCAAGGGACTAACTTTCTATCTGTAGGTTTTGTATGAGGTTTTTTTGTTTTTGTTTTTTTCTTTTTCTCTCCTCATTTCTCCTCATTTTAACTGGTTTGATTCAAAGACCTCAGCTGGGCTGAAGCTTGTTCCTGCTGCTTAATGGGACTGTAGTTGTTTACCCACACAGTCTCCCAGCCTTAATGTTGAATTGATTCTTTCCTTTGTAACCACATCAATTGTACGATTTTTGGTTCTTTTCATGGCTGACTGGATAGAACTGACCAATTAGTTGTGACTTATTTAACTGCTGAAGGTCTAAAGGTATTTCTACTTAGATTTGCAAACAGTGCAGTGTAACAGGATTGGATCTGTAGAAGGAAGAAGCTGACATGAGTATTGGGGATTTTTTATTGTACTCTTGGAGAAGAATTGAACACAGTTTTGTGCTTAAATTAATAAACAACGCCTTGGAAAGAGTCCTACCGCCATAAGTAGTCTGCAAAGATGATGCATCATGAGCCAATTCCTTGTATACACTTGCACCAGCACCAATCCTGTGAGCATTGGCAGGGAGCGCCTCAGCCTGGCCTTGGGTCTTTAACAGCATTGCAGTTGCTGTCCTTTGACAGAGTTAGAGTTGTGTGTTCTGCCCTCATTCACCCCCTGGTTCCTCACCTGTGCCAGATGCCCTTCTGTGGCTGGCAGTGCTTCCCCACTGCCACCCTGATTGCAGTTACATCTGGCGCAGGGGTGTGGAAGCAAAGGCCCAGTGTAGTTACATTTCAATGACCTTGAAAGGCATGAGGGAGCAGTCAGATGCATGTTAGGTTTCTTAGTGCCCTGACTTACTGATACTCCACAGTCATGGCCAAGGAATACCTAGTTATTCTAGTAACTAAAATCACACAATTCACACAATTTTAGAGTAAAATTGAAATTCAAAACAAGAATTCTCAAAAAAAGATAATAACTGTTTATAAATGACAGATAAAGTGAAAGCAAAGCCACACAGACTACTGCCACTAATACTGTCAGAAAGACATTCCCCTCTCTTTTTCTCATTTTTTCTCTCTCTCTTTTCCTTTCTCCAATTCTCTGAGCCTTCTTCCTCTTCCCAAAGACCTTTTGTTCTTCCAGAGAAGGCATTGATCAGGGTTTCAGTCTGTGAGTGCACCTGGAATCTCAGGTTGCATCTATTAGGAAAAATTCCTACATCTGCCTGAAAATTTACCTGTCAGATAAAAGTTGCCTAAACCAATGTATAAAAAAGATTCAATTTTCAGTTCTAAACACTCAGATTTATATTAAGTTTCTCAGTCAGAGGTTAAAAAGTATTTACAAATTCAGATCAATTTCTTTCAAGGAAAGAAATAATAGTGCATTGTATATTTTTTCCTAATGTCTGAGAGCATTTTGTAACATTCACTGCTAGATGACAATCATTACTCTGTCTCTTGGTCCCTACCTGTGCAAATTTGCTTGTGAACTGTGTTTATCTTTTCTCAGTTTTCCATCTATGCAGAGCCATATGATGAAAGCAAATCCATTCAGTCTTCTAAGTTCCAACACAAAGACTTGAGATTTGACAAATTGTATTGTAATTATGATTGCTAGTACTTATACTAATTGTACCAAAAAGTTTCAGTTTCCAAGCCTTTAAAATAATTATATAGCTAATTATATGGATTTAAGCCTAAGGTTTTTTGTCTAATTAATGGTTGCCTAGATAATGACACATTATAAAATATTGTATAAATGTCTGAGAAGGTTTGTCAGGTTAAAGGGGTGGAGAAAGATAGATATATTCAGATCTTTCTTTTTTTTTTTTTTAAATGCATTGTAAGGTGGGATTTTTCAAGGATGTTCAAGGGGATTTTTACAGTGCTTAGAAGAGGAAAAAGACACAGGAGTTAATCATAATGTGTGTAGTTCTGTGACTGGAGCAATACAGCCATATCATGCTTGCTCTCTGCTTAGGCTAATTAGCTTTGTGAGATGTAAAGCTCATCCTTTTTTGATGCCATACTGCTCCAATGCGACTATGCATTTTGGAATTCCCAGTTCAACATACTGTTCAATTCATCGCTATGTATTGTATCATGTGGCCACGTCAGCCCTCTTTGTAACATACCCTTTAATAAGGTAAAAAAATAGCTGAGAACACATTCTTTTCAAACAAAGTGTCTACAAGGATGTAGGCTCTTCTGAAAAACTCAGAATTTCTCACTCCAACGATACCTAGTCTCATTAATTAAAACAAATATATTCCCAGTGTGACTAAGATGTTTGTTTCTGACATTTAGGCATTGATGAGCTCTGCCAGACACTGCTCAACTATCACCTAACCCTTAATTTGTACCACTGGCCATAAGCAATTTTTCCAGGTACCTGACACTATTGATTTTGCTGAGTTCTAAGCTGTAACTAACTTGTTCATCTTTCTGTATCCGTGGGGTTTTAGAAGACTAACTCTCTGTTAGTTGCATGAAAAGTCCAAAGTCTGATGAGTTTCAGAAAGCAGCAGGACACCAAGGTCCCTTTGTAGTTTTAGCTGTGGGGATTTCTGAGACAGATAAACATTTTTCTTCTCCCCCGCCCCGTTTCTTACAGCTAAAGGAGCTGTCAACCTGCATTCCATACTTCTGTTTGTGACATATCATCACAGAATTGATACGATAACACTATTATTTATGTAAACATGACTCTATTTATAAATGCAAACAAATGTAATAATGACAGCAGGAATGAATTTCATCACATTAACGTGGCAATGACTTGTTCATTTGTGTGGTATTGACAATATTAGTCAATATTTGTCTTTTTTGGTCAGTAATATGTATGTTCCACCTCTCTTGGTCTCTTTTTGGTGTTTGCACTTTAATTCATGTTAATTTGGCATGACATATAATTGCAAGTTAATTTTAATTATAGGGAAAGTATCATCTAATTCAAATGGATAGATCACATGATCATAGAATCAGAGAATGGTTTGGGTTGGAAGGGACCTTGAAGATCACCTAGTTCCAAACCCCTGCCATGGGCAGGGACACCTTCCACTAGACCAGGTTGCTCAAAGCTCCATCCAATCTGGCCTTCAACACTTCCAGGGCTGGGTCATCCACAACTTCTCTGGGCAAATGATAGTTTTAAAATAATCTTTTCTATCACACACAGATATTCCTTCCATTACAGAGGTTACAAAATGAACCTTTTTGAAAAATTATTCCTTCTTCTACAGCCAGAGTTTGAACACAATCCACCACTTTGTGGCAGCCTGTGGGTTAGACATGCTCTCAGACAGATTGGTTTGTAAAAAAAACAAAAATCAAAAGTCCTTTCCAGAATTTCATGCTGGCCATCTGCTCCCATGTTCTGCTTTTTGTTTGCTTCTTTCCTTATTTATAATACCCAGTTTGTAATGGTTCTCTACATCACTTGCGTTTTCTAGATGTCTTCATATGAATTTTTCCTTGCATTATTTCATCTTAGGCTATATTTTAAAATTCAGTAAATAATAAAAATAAAGGAACATGTGCAAGCATCTTGCAAATACTTTTTAAAAATTACTCTTGCTTTGATTATTTGTTTGTACTGCTTGGTAGAAAAAGGCCAGGGTTTTTTGCAGCAATCTGGTATGTTACATTTGACTGAGGAAAGCAGTAATCTAAAAAAAGTTTCTATCACTCAAAATTAGCAGTTGTTGGAAGAACAAAGCTGTCATTCCTCAGTTTCTTCATGCTACAATATCTTAACAAATCTTTAGTCTCAATGGATGTAACCTTCTAATTTGGTTATACTATTAGCTCTTAATAGAGGAAGTCTTTTAAACTAAGATCATGAATCTGTGATAGTGGTTCACTAAAATTTATCAACTTCTGAAGTTTAATGAAGTCTATTGATTTTTCCTTATTTTAAATTTTTATAAAGAAATGAAAGTTTAAGGACTAAAAGTATAATCTGATAATATGGAAGCATTACTTCTTGATGAATATCAGAAATAGGTCATGATCCCTAAAGCTCATTGTTCAAATCTGAAACATTGATGTGATGAAATATAAATACAAAAGATTCTGTTCTTAATGCAATTTAGTGTCACATATTTAACCCTTAAAGATACCACAGAACTGGCCAGATGTGTTCCTGCTAAGCAAAGTTTTTGCTAGTACAGTCCTAATTACGTAATTAGAAACTTCTCTTTATTCTCATGGGACTAGGCAAGTGAGCTACAAGATATTATATTTAATGTTTCCTAAGTTAATTCCAAGAACTAATAAACGTAATGATAAGCCTAAGTTAGTTTTTTCTGAACCTGAGATCTTCCTGTATGTATTCCAAGATGTGTAACTCAGACCTGGCAAGGTATTATACTCAGAAGAGAAATCTCTGACTGGGAGAGTATTTTAATTTTTACTATAGAAGGAACTTATTTCTGTGTCACTATTTGCCTCCCTGCTGTTACTGTTACTGGTTCCTTTCCTCAGTGAAGTGAAGATATCAATACTTTGTAAAATGCATATACCTTGATAAAAAGCATTGTTTCTGATTTTTCTGGTGCGCCTCTATACCTAATAATACTCTACTTGTGATGGAGAACAGTTATTGCTGAAAAGCCTAAGAGGAGCCACAATGCATTTCATCACACTCTTTCATTTGCATGTTATTACACTTACTAACTTTGAAAGACTAAGTGTTAGCATGACTCTTTTGGTTAGTCAGATTTTCAATCCAGGTTTCTGAGGACTGTTTACTAATTCATTGACTGGTGAGTCTTGTTTCTTAGATACTGAAACAGTTCTGAAAAATGTTTCCAGTATGTTAAAATAGCTTCTTTTCAGATGACTGTAGCCGTCCAACTAGTACATATAATGGTGTAGCTTACCCCTAGATAGATAAATATTTTTTTAGAAGCAGTTAGGGAATTTTTGTAGTACACTCTTAACTAATGCCACCAGTCCATTGATTAAAATCCTGCAGAACACTTATTCATGTACTTCCTCACTCACAGAGCAATTTGTTTAAAGTATTTTTTAACTTAAAAAGTTTTAATATGAAGTTTATACTACAGGAAATATGAAGACAAAAAAAGCCTAAAAGCTTGTATTGTTCTAGCAGCCCCTTGTAATAACACTTAGAGTCGTGAAGATAAAAATGAAATTCTTCAGAGGGATCATTTCAATTTTAATGTCTAAAATGTAAAGTTTGAGTCAATCCTCCATTTGCTCATTTATCTGTTGAGCCTAATATTAATCTTGGATTTGAAGAAATGTTAAAAAACAAGTTCTGAATATTATTTCATGAAATCAAAGAATTATGCTGCTTTTCTTTTAAAAGAAAAAAAAAGGATAAATGTTGTGCTAATCATCAGAAAATTAAAATCACAAGGAATGGAAATTTTTCTAGAGTATATACTACACAGTGCTAGTGTTCATTTCAGTCTTTTCTTATGTGAATGAAATGTCATTGAATCTTTCTATAGAGTATGTTGAAAGGCCAGCAAAACTGAGTAGGTTCCATCAGATCATAGAAGTTAATGGTCATATCTGCTCAAACAAAAAAAACCAAAACAGACAAACAAGGCAATTTTCAGATTTCTTCCATATAACAAGACAGATTAAAGGTAAGTCTTCAGTTTAGCATTTACTTCAATCTGTGAATTAGAGATGAAAACTGTCAGGGTTTTTTGTTTCTAATAGTAGGTTTTCACTGTAAGTTAGTGAACTTGAGTAAAAAAAAGCAAACCTTTTTCTCATAATAAAAGTGAGTCTCCTGTATCCATTATGACTTTCAGTTTTATTTATTTTTCAGATCATCATAGCATTTAGAACAATTAATGTATCTTAGGACTTTGTTTTCTTATGTGAGCTACCAACATTAAAAAAAAAAAAGTCTCCCTTAAACTCAGAAGTAAAAGATGGGTCCAGACGGACTGGTGGGGGACTACAAGGAAACAATAAGAAAATAATGTGATGTAGGAATAACCTGAACATTCTCGTCATTGTGTTGTTTTACTTCTTAATGGGTTGTATAAATAACCAGTTTGAAAAGCAATCTGCAAGAGAACTTCTCCAGAATGGAAGCAGCATTCTGGGTAAAAAAAATAGGCACCTTAAAAAATAAACAAACAAATAGATAAAGGCATGATAGGGAAAACAGAGATAAGAATCAATCAGTTGATGAGAGATATGAGTTTGTACTCTGTTAAGAGCCTTAAATATAAAGGAAGTAGAGTAGTTATGCAGCAAGATCAGCAAATACTCTTTTGAAATACTTTCTCAGACCTCTGCCAAAGGAAATGAGATGCTTTACTCCCAGATGAAATTGCAGTTGGCAGCAGGTTGTATTTTCCAACTAAAGTGCTGGGCTTCCATGATGAAATCCTGGCTCTTTGGAAGTCGGTGGCTAGATAAGATGAGACAGGTTGTGAGAAAGGGTTTTACTCATTTTCTTTAATCTCTTAATACATATTCATGGACAATGAAAAGAAACGTACAAATACAAAAGAAATTCCCAAATTAACAACAACAACAAAAAAGTTAGAGTACTATTTTGCAAAGAATTAATGTGAAAAACAATAAATCAGAATTTTCATGCCTTTGATAAAATCTTCTCTTTACTAGCAATGCAACATACAAAACTGATAAAGGTAAAGTACTGAAGACACTTAAAAACTGGCCTGAGTATTTTAGACAGCTGATTATCTGCAAGTCACATTGATTTCCCTGAGAAACTGAATGATTGTTTTTTCCAAAAATTTGTCCCACATGGCTAAGAACCTAAATATAGGCCTGACTTTAGGCTGAGTTTCAAAATATTTGTCTAAGTCCTTTTTTATTTTGTTTTCTGCATTAAGCAGGCTTCAGATGAATGGGCATATACTTTAAGTGACATTTTGAAGAGGTTGAATCGTTGAATTACAGTAACTCAAAATAGCTATCCAGGTCTAGTTTCCTCGTAGGTATTTCAAGAATAGTGTCCTGTCTGCCTCAAAAAGTGAAACTAAATTGATGAACAAACTCCTGAGCTTGGAGCTATCTTCTTTTAAATATGATTTGTCAGGCTCTGTCCCAGAAGTCAGGAGAAATTTTAAATGTAGATGCAGAGTTCAGTTACACTTCTGACACATATTTGTGTGTATGTGTCAACTTGACCTCAAGCTGACACCGAATTTACACAGGTGAAGAGAACATTATGTATCCAAGGGCAACTACCACTGATAACAAATATATTGAAAAAGATAATAAAGTATGCTACACAACCATGAAGGAAAGAAGTATAAATATAAAGAAGCTGAATCTGCTGCACAGCTGGGGGGAAGTGATGGAAGAGAATTTATTTCTCAAAGCAGAATAGGCATAGTGTCACTCTAGGGTATCCCTAGTGAGTTTGAGATTTAGAGGGCAAATACAGATTTTAGGGCTAATTTAGCTTTTAAAGTAACTTTTCTTGAATTCAGATATTTCAGAGGGTATCTGTTCCTATTTTCAGTGGAAACAAATTTTAGGGTTTTTTGTTCATAAGTAAGCCTCTTGGCAGAGCATCACTGCAGACATGCACCTCAAATAGGTATTTCAGTAATGAGTGGATGTTTACATGTATAACTAGAAGAACCAGTTATCAACATTGATGAAAAACATGGTTTTGCTGCTATTCTTAAAAAAGTTCATTAGATATTAAGCAGAGATCTTTGTTGTGGATAGTTGGTACCTCCTGTAACTATGGAGGGTTTGAATTCTAGGAAATCTGAGCATTAGTTCCAGATGTCAGAGAAAAGTCAGTTCTCCTTAGTGTAACTAGAAAAAAAGGACTACAACAAAGTGGGTTGGCAAAATTTTTTTCTCTGGAGGCACACCATCCTTTTCAGACAGTTTTCTGTATAATAAAGTATTTTTTGTTGCTATCACTAAACTAGAGAATCACTATGAAACCTACAGAATTTGTTCTAGGAAATCTACAAAGGGCTTAATTTGGAAGGTAATATTTATTTTCACCAGTAGAGGATGGCACAATTTTTAAACTCCTAATTCTGTTGAAATTATTTTTCTGTTCTCCTTATGCTCCTGCTGTCTTACCTGTGTCTTTTTATGTGATAGGCAAAGTTATGCAAGCTCGGAGAAGCAAGAAAAGACTCTTAACTGGGGGAGAGGGGCAGTAGCAAGTGGCATGGTAGTGGTTATTACTTGAAAGAAAGATCAAACACTGAAGGGTAGGAAGAAGTGGGTAAGATATTTATAGTGAGAGAAAATGTGCAAACCCTGCAGGCACTGAAGATCAGTATATAACTTTCCTTCACTTTTGTTCTAGATATGATGCCTTTTACATGGCAAAGAAATCTGCTAAGGGAAAAGGGCAACACCATTTTCAGGAAAGCTTTGAGCTTAATTTAAATGGAGAAATTTTTCAGGCCATTTATTCTCATTCATATTTTTTGAAAAAAAATTAATGAATCATTCTAGTTATATTTAAAATATGGGTGAATAACTTCCACTGTAAGCTTTTTTTTTTTCTTCAGATATTTGATCATTGCAAAAGAAATATATATTTATATGTTGCTCATTTCAAGTTTATTTTAATTCAGCATATCTGAGTTTGTACATTATATTAGCTGAACCAACACTAACAAATTCTCACTTATATGATCTGGTCCCTTTCATGATTCATAAGAACATTTTATAGTTCATTTTTCTCACTTTTAACATCGATTTCCTTCTAATATTTTGCTAACAGTGTGAATTAAAACCCTGCATTTCTCACTTCTGAGTTTTATTTACCTTTTCTCATCCAGCAGATATGTAAGTCTGCTCATAACGTCCTTTGGGAAATATGCTGAAGAGTATGGATCTTAGTCTGTTGCAATCCATGAGAAATGTCCTTCTAAGTCAGACTGCTGGCCCATCTAGCCCAATATTCTGTCTCTCAGAGTGACAAAGGAAATTATACATAGGGCAGGACAATAGATGTTATTATGCAGCTGTTTTTTCATAGAAAAAAGCTTTTTAAATGGGAGCAATTTTCATTTGCACTCTCTTCTATATTGTCTACCTGTCATGAAATGGTCCCAGTTAATGAAAATCAGGATATATTGCCCAGTGGCATAAAAGTAATTTCACATTTCTTTAAAATGTCTTCTGGGCCCAAGTCTCTTGTACATAGCACCTGTTAGCTCTGCTGAATTAGGCTTTTTTTTCTTTTTTTTTTTTTTTTCTTTTTTTTTGTGTCATTCACATCACAGCAGTCCAAAGGATAGAATTTGCTCTTCAGCTACTACATAGTGAAAGGAGAAAGATGACTCTGTGTTTCTTTCAATGGGTCAATTAAAATGATTTTAATTGAAGTAAATAAGAATTTTGCAAGTACCTTAAATTACAGTGAGGTCATGTCAATGCTGGGTCTTTTTTAAAATTGAAGGTTGTTTAGATGGTTTACAGTAGATAAACACTCACAGACAAACTTTTTTCTTAAACACAGCTGTGTTGTCCTCAAGAAACATCAAGAAAAAAATTAACGATAAAACATTGAAGTAAGACCGAAGAACTGACAGGAGTTAATTCAGACTAATACTTAGCTCAAGATAGGCATAGATGTAATTTTGTCTCAGGGAGAAGAGACCAAGAAGGGGAAAAAGCCCTCACTGTATCTGTTGAAAGAATGTAGGACATCATGATTTTCCAATGTCTTTCTGTCATCTTTTACACGGAAGTGGGAAACTATGGTATTTAAATAGAATAAGAAGACTTCCCTTCCTTCTTCTTTACCTCCTGTGACATTTTTATTTTCCTAACAACATGAAACCTATTCAGAGATTTTTTTTTTCTTTTGGCTGAATTAATTATTTAGCCATCATCAGCTATTGTTCATAAATTGTTAAAAGCAGCAGGGAGGCACTAAAGCAGAAGCTGTGATTACTTTCTAAAATTGCAGATGTCTACTCAGTTCAGCAGTCATTACCATGTAAGATCACTTAGTGATGAAGCATACAGAAGTGTGGGAGGGAAAATATAGGAAGAACAGCATAATTTACCTCTAAAGCATCTCTTAGAAGCCGAATCCTTCAAGTTGCTGAGCACCTCCCAAGAGACTAGCCACTTCTATTGAAATGAACATGATTTAAGGTGACTCAGTACTTCTGGAGATACATTCAGAGGTTTCCAGGAACAGTGCCTTGTTTCAGAGTTAATTTCTTCATTTTGGACAATCCACAGGATGGTTTCATTTTTTGCTACTCTAATTCACATTTTTTTTCAAATGGTTTTAGTGTGCAGGAGAATGTAATTATATTGAGGAAACATTTCTCATTCCAGTGGAAATGGTCATTCTACCTTAATAATTAACATGGTTGCAGAGCATCTAAATTTTTGAGAATGTTTGGCAACATTCATGTCTGTCACATTGGGACCTTCATCTAAACAATATCCTATTTTCTAAAATGCTAAGCCCAGCACCAGCACCCAGCCTGTCAGCAGTGACTAGCAGTATACATCATGAGGTGGATCAAAACAGAATTAATTTCAATATCTGGCCTCTTTAAGAGTCCCAAGATACATTTAGAAAAGCAAAGCCTGGAGATATTATTAATTCCTTTGAGAATCTTATTCTTTTTTTCTATTAATAAAAGAAATATAAAAAATAAAATCCAATGAAGAACTTTCCAGAATCATCATTCATTTTGCCCCACTATAAATCTGGAATTTTTTTGGTAATATTGCTTCTACAGCTATTTCATTTACTGTATGGCATAACACTACAGACTGAAATGCAGTAGAAGCAATTTGCCCATCAGAAATTTCACTTCTGAAAGACAAGATGTAAATGCATGCCTGGGACTTTATTTTTTCCAGCTGTGTGATAGAAGTAACTACTGCTTACTACTATTGCAGGATCTGTTTGAATCCTGAATGCAAGTGTAGTGTCTCTGGGGAAGTGTCTTAGATGTGTTTTTATTTGCTTAGTCTTGTACTGCCAAATAAATACTATTGTCAAAACCAGATTACCAGTCTTTCAGTAAGTATAGCTGAGTACTTCAGAGAAGTAGTTTTCAATCTTTTTTCTCAGAAATTCTGGAGATCTGTAGACTACATTTAGTAAGTGTGCAAGCATTAAATAAACAAAGCAAATCAACTCTCAGTAGGCTTTCTTTTGCTCTGTGATAAGGTATATCAATATCGGGAATTAGCTGTCTCACATCAAGAGTTGAAAACATGTCTTTAAGTTAATTTCTGTTAAGTTAAATAGTTAATACATATAATGCTTTCAGAAAACAAGACAATCTTTAATATAGTTCAGTTAGGAAAAAAGTGTACACTAGTTTGATTGTTATTTTATTATTTGTGTATTTTTACAAAGAGGAGATAAGAAAACAGTAGAGTATGCACAAGAGGAAAAAATATTCAAAAAGATTGAAATTTTGGGCTAAAAAAAGTTTAACCTCTGTTTTAGAGTGTTAGTTTTAAAATATATTAAAAAAGATTTTCTCAATAACTTCATTCTGTATGGAGTTTTTTAAATCATTGCAAATTTAAAATTGGGAGTATTTTCCTTCTAGGTCAGAGCAGACAGGTTTTCTCTGACCTTAAATTTTGCATACAGCCTTTTACTTAGTAACATCTATTGTTGGTGAGAAATCTTTAGGGCTTATACAGGAAAGAAGGTGCTGAAGATAGTAAAATAAAAAAAAGTTTTAATTGTTAGCAAACAAATTGTCAGAAAAGACTAATTGTGTTTTTCTACTGACTTGAGTTGAAGCAGCTTACTAGAGAGAGAATTTTAGTTCTCAGCTTGAGCAGCTGTTTTGATATATGGATAAAATTACTAGAAGCAATGTCCCCTTGTGATTTTCAGCATTGCTTGACATATATTTTTCTTGACTTCTCCTATCTTATCAGAACTTTTTGTGGAAAAGTATTTTTCTCTAAATTATTTCTTAAAAAATAAATGTCCAACTGACAGATGAAAAAGTTAATTCCCAGCTTCTAGTATATGGGTAATTAACAATGACCTTGATGATTAGAGTTTTGAATACACATCAGAATTATAAAAGACAAATTTAACTAATTAAATAATTGTATGGCATGTGTTAGTTTTGAGTGTAAGGCAAATTTTTTTAATTACTTTTTTTTAAACACAGATAATCTATTCCTTCATATACAAAACACATTCGTCCCTTTTGTACTGAAAGACAGTGAATGTAGAAACATAACCACCAGCTCCCAGGAATGGTGCTTAGAATCATGGAATAGTTTGGGTTGAAGAGACCTTTAAAGGCCATCTAGTCCAACCCCCCTGCAATGAGGAGGGACATCTTCAACTAGATCAGGTCGCTCAGAGCCCCGTCCAACCTGACCTTGAATGTTTCCAGGGATGGGGCATCTACCACCTCTCTGGGCAACCTGTTCCTGTATTTCACCGCCCTTATTGTAAGGAATTTCTTCCTTATGTCCAATCTAAATCTACCATCTTTCAGTTTAAAACTATTACCCCTTGTCCTATCACAGCAGGCCCTACTAAAAAGTCTGTCCCCATCTTTCTTAGAAGCCCCCTTTAAGTATTGAAAGACTGCAATAAGGTCTTCCCAGAGCTTTCTCTTCTCCAGGTTGGACAACCCCAACTGTCTCAACCTTTCCTCGCAGAAAAGGTGTTCCATCCCTCTGATCATTTTTGTGGCACTCCTCTGGACGCACTCCAACAGGTCCATGTCTTTCCTGTACTGAGGACTCCAGAGCTGGAGACTCCAGGTGGGGTCTCACCAGACTGGAGTAGAGGGGCAGAATCACCTCCCTCGACCTGCTGGCCATGCTTCTTCTGATGCAGCCCAGGATATGGTTGGCTTTCTGGGCTGTGAACACACATTGTCAGCTCATGTGTAGCTTTTCATCCACCAGTACCCCCAAGTCCTTCTCTGCAGGGCTGCTCTCAATCCCTTCATCCCCCAGCCTGTACTGATACTGGGGGTTGCCCTGACCCAGGTGCAGGACCTTGGACTTGGCCTTGTTGAACCTCATGAGGTTCACACAGGTCAACTTCTCAAGCTTGCCCAGGTCCCTCTGGATGGCATCCTGTCCCTCAGGTGTGTCAACCACACCACTCAGCTTGATACTGTCTGCAACATTGCTGAAGGTACACTCGATCCCACTATGTCATTGATGAAGATATTAAACAGTAGTGGTCCCAATACAGACCCCTGAGGGACACCACTCATCACTGATCTCCATCTGGATATTGAGTAGACCACTACCATTTGGATGTGACCATCCAGCCAATTCCTCATTCACCGAACAGTCCATCCATCAAACCCATATCTCTCCAATTTAGAGAGAAGGATGTTGTGGGGGACTGTGTCAAAGGCCTTACAGAAGCCCAGATAGACAACATCCGTGGCTTTTCCCTTGTCCGCTGATGTACTCATTCCACCACAGAAGGCCACTAGGTTGGTCAGGCAGGCCTTGCCCTTGGTGAAGCCATGCTGGCTGTCTCGAATCCCCTCCCTGTCCTCCATGTGCCATAGCATAGCTTCTAGGAGGATCTGTTCCATAATCTTCCCAGGCACAGGGGTGAGGCTGACAGGTTGGTAGTTCCCAGGATCCTCCTTTCTACCTTTTTAAAAAATGGATGCAATGTTTCCCTTTTTCCAGTCACCGAGGACTTCACCTGACTGCCATGACTTTTCAAATATGATGAAGAGTGGCTTGGCAACTATATCAGCCAATTCCCTCAGGACTCTGGGATGCATCTCATCGCGTCCCATAGACTTATGTATGTTCAGGTTCCTCAGGTGGTCATGAACCTGATCTTCTCTTACAGTGGGAGGGACTTTGCTCCTCCAGTCCCCATCTTGCAGTCCATCCACTTGAGAGGTGTAGGATGAGAGGCTGCCAGTGGAGACTGAGGCAAAAAAGCTGTTGAGTAGCTCAGCCTTCTCCTCACCCATTGTTACCGGTTTGCCAGTCATGTTCACCAGGGGGGTACACTTTCCTTGACCTTCCTTTTCTGGCTGACATACCTGTAGAAGCCCTTCTTACTATCTTTTGCATCCCTTGCCAAGTTCAGCTCCTGCCACGCCTTGGCCTTCCTGACCCCATCCCTACACAACCAGGCAGTGTCCCTATACTCTTCCCAGGATACCTGTCCCTGCTTCCACTGCCTGTGCATTTCCTTCTTGCCCTTTAGTGTGACCAGCAGGTCTTGACTCAGCCATGCCAGTCTCTTGCCTTCCTTTCCTGATTTCTTACACCTGGGGATCGAGAGCTGTTGTGCTCTATGGAAAGTATCCTTAAAGATCTGCCAGCTCTGTCCTGTTCCCTTGTCCCTGAGGGCAGTTTCCCAGGGGCTCCTATTGACTAACTCCTTGAACAGCTGGAAGTTTGCTTTCTGAAAATTCAGGGTCCTGACTTTACTCTTCGCCTGACCCATATCTCTCAGGACTGCGAACTCCACCAGTGCATGATCACTTCATTCTTTGTACTTTTCCTCAGAGCATAGGAATGAGGGAAATGGCAAGTTAAGAAAGAAATAAACCAACTCTTGTTGTCACTCTTCCATGAAGTCTATCTCCATACCATGAGGCTTTACTTTTAGAGAGACCATAGGGATGCCTCAACCAGGACCAAGTCTTTCAACATGACTTTTGGACTCTCATCACTTCTATCATCACAAAGGAGAAAAGAACTGAAGAGAACTGAAGACTGTAGATTCCTAAGAAAGATTTTCTAATAGGAGAGGCAATCAAGCAAAAATGTGGTTCTCATGATATATTTTATGATCCATATTTCACCTGGTAATTCATTTACATAAAAAGGCTGTATCTTTAATCTGATTATATAATGATTGTGAAAGCCAAATTACATGAATAACATTTTGTATCACAAACTATGTGTGGAGAAAAAAAGTACAATTTTGATGCCACTAAATATTCCGGAAATCATGCTGTCAGCTCAAATAAGCAGGAAAGTTATATGCTTTAGGCAAAAACAACACAGAGGACATAGTGATGCTGTAAAGGCTATACAAATAATACGTTAGTGACACTGATGAAGTGAAACCAGCAATAGCTTAGTCACGGTCATCTTAATCTAAAACTTTTCTGTACTTTTTTTCAGTCTGAATAGAATTTTCTTAGTAATTTCATTTTAAAACACTAAAACTGACAATCAAGGAATATTTATGTTATACCAAAGTTCATATACCAATTGATTTTTAAGGGATTTATAAAGATGAAATATATTAAATAGTGTTTACATTTTATTTTATTTATAAACAGCATCTTTTTTAATGTCCTTGAATATATTATTTTTGCAGTCAAGAAGGGAGATTAGCCTCTTATCCTTATAACTAGCGCATGATCAGCTCATTCGTCAGCTGTTATTTATTATTGTACATATAGGTGAAGAAAAGATTCATTACTTCAAAAATTAAAGGCAGTGAACAATCAAGAAAGATATAAGCCTTTACTAAATATATTTTAACAAAAACTTCTGAATTCCAAAATTTAATCATTCCATATGTACTAGGACAGACTATTCTATGATGTTTAAAGATTACAACATCCCAAATTACATATTCCTTGCTTTCAATACTGGGCTTTTAGCTTTTAATGTATTAGTTTTCCAGCATAGATCTACTCACTAAGAAAATGAAGAATCTTTTTTACATCAGGCATTGGTCTCTACTGTAATCAAGGAATTATTATTTTAAGGTGTAAACATAAATAAACATCTGTTTCTTTTGTCGTTGTACAAGTAATTAACACAAAATCAGGAAGTAGATTTCTCACAGGAGGAATTCTTGCAACCTTCTTACAAATGAGATTTGCATTCTCACATTGTGGAGGGTTTTTTTTAAACTGCCAGGTAGAAAAACCTTGTACCAAAAAGACATTAAATATCCTCAGAACAAAATGGACAAGTAATAAGCTCCCCTAGATTATATATTGCCATGTTTTACCATAAATTATCAAAATATCATTGCGCATTGAGAGAGACTCTTCTAAATGCTGCTGCCCATCTTTTTACAAATTCTCTGAAATATTTTTACAATTGCAGAGTTTGTATCAGAGTCACTGAGGTCAATGTTTCTCTCTTGTTTCCATTTTTAGGCTTCTTCCCTGGGTGAGGGATTACTTCAGAGATGCTCAACACCTCTTGTGAAATGCCTGGCTTAATGTGGTGCAATGCCTATTGTAGGATGAGGCGGGGGCGGGCGGGGGGGAGCTACTGACAGCTATATCAGACTACAGCTGTGGGTGTACCATGGTTTCTTTTTATTCACTTTTTTTTAATTACATCTTACATACATTGTTTATCATAGCTAGATGGACTTTGGAAATATGTAACCTATCCAGTGCCCAGTGAAGTAAATGAAATAAAAATCAATTGGCTTCAAGAAATTTTGGACTGGGAAATAGAGAATAGCACTATGTATTTAGGCAGTGGTTCCTAATATCAATTTGAAAGCACAAATTAAGACATGACACAGGCAGTGAATTTAGACGGCACAATGTGTGTGTGGAAGGCAGGCAGGAAGCAGGGAGGCAAAAAGCTATTTATCAATTAAGAAAATGATAAATAAGCCAGCTGATAACAGCCTGTCTTCCTGAGGAAAGGCAATCTTTTTGGTAACCTTAGCAAACGCTGGAGTTGAGACATGCCATAGTATGTGTTGTGTAAAGCGTGAAGTCACTGATTTACCAGCCTCAGTCCCAAACACAACAGCAAGGCTGGAGCAGCAGGATAGCTAAACAGTGCACTGCTGGCACTGGTGAAGAAGCAAGGCCCTCCTTTGAGCCCACCTTCTCCTCCTGTTCGTCTGTTCTCTCCCCTATTCCCAATGCATAGACACGTACTCAGAGGAAGCTGCTCCCCTATCTTCTGTGAACTCACAGACTAGGCTCTTATTCACACAATACCTCAAGGTATTGAAACAGATTAATGGGATTTCAACGGAGATGCTAACAGGTGTAACTGAACTGAAAATTAGTATTTTGAAAAACTTCTCTCATACTAAGTAGTCCATTATGTTACCTCTTTCTGGTAACCTCAAAAACCTTTTGCATATGTTTAGCAACATGCGACATGGAGGAAGTCAGAAAGGAGGGGATTGAAGTGCATGAGCCAATGAGGATTTCAGCATTATGAATAGAGAAATATCCAGACCTTGGAGATACTACGTGGGAAGAATCAGGAAATTTTATGCCTGCGTGACTTGAAAAGGCTTAATGGAAAAAGTGGCATTTCTTTATCAGTGTACAGACAAACCAAAACTGCCCTGGGCTGTGCTAACCTTGCAGACAATGCAGGGCCAGCTGTGCTCAGCCACTTTCAGATCCAGACTGGTAGGTGTT
The DNA here is from genome assembly GCF_947461875.1 of Haliaeetus albicilla. NCBI lineage: Eukaryota > Metazoa > Chordata > Aves > Accipitriformes > Accipitridae > Haliaeetus > Haliaeetus albicilla. The sequence continues at coordinate 46,875,328 of NC_091485.1, forward strand.
GAAAGCAGGCTGCTGAATTGTGAGCATTCCTGGGTACAAGACAGTGCTAGCAAGGGGATCTTTGAGCTACTCTATCAGTAAAGATTTAATTGCAAATTGTGTCTCCTGCTAACCTGTTCACAGGCTGATCAGACTCTTCCTTGAGAGTGGGGTGGAAGAAAGGTGGATAAGACTGTCTCAAACTTTCAGGTCTACAGAGAGAATGGGGTGTGGTGGGTTCACCTTGGCTGGATGCCAGCTGCCCACCACCCTGCTCTATCACTCCCTTCCTCAATGGGACAGGGGGAGAAAAACACAATGAAAGTCTCATGGTTCAATAAAAGGACAGGGAGATCACTCAGCAATTACCGTCATGGGCAAAACAGACTCGATGTGGGGAAATTGACTTGATTTATTGCCAATCAAAAGTCAGAGTAGGGTACTGAGAAATAAAAACAAATCTTAAAACACCTTCCCCCCACCCCTGCCTTCTTCCTGAGCTCATCTTTACTCCCTACTCTCTACCTCCTCCACCCAAGCGGCACAGGGGGATGGGGAGTGGTGGTTTCTATCAGTTCATCACATGTTGTCTCTGCCACTCCTTCCTCCTCAGGGGCAGGACTCCTCACACTCTTCCCCTGCTCCAGCATGGAGTCCCTCCCACAGGACACAGTCCTCCAAGAACTTCTTCAATGTGAGTCCTTCCCACGGGCTGCAGTTCTTCATGAACTGCTCCAGCGTGGGTCTCTTCCATGGGGTGCAGTCCTTCAGGAACAGACTGCTCCAGTGTGGGTCCCCTCCATGGGGTCACAAGCCCTGCCGGCAAACCTGCTCAAGCATGGGCTCCTTTCTCCATGGGCCCACAGGTCCTGCCAGGAGCCTGCTCCAGCGCGGGCTTCCCACGGGGTCACAGCCTCCTTCGGGCATCCACCTACTCCAGTGTGGGGTCCTCCCTGGGCTGCAGGTGGATACCTGCTCCACCGTGGACCTCCATGGAATGCAGGGGGACAGCCTGTCTCACCATGGTCTTGACCACGGGTTGCAGGGGAATCTTTGCACAACAAGAATTGGCATGCTCACCACCAAACCCGGTATACTCACAACAAAAATTGGCATGTAACTATGTCAGTAAACTGTGTTAACCATACATCACCAAATATGTACTACAGGCCTTGCTTATTTGGGAATCGGTTCAGGGAAGACAATAAGGGGAGCCCTCCCATTCAATCATGAAGTTCAGAGCGGACCCCCTTGCTTTCTAGACTCCTTCTTAGTGAGGAGCCTAGGGGTGACTGGATCCACTTCCAGTCCCAGGCAGTCAACGGTTTATGTCTAAAGGGATGAGGTGTAGGGACTACGGAAAAGGAAAGAGAGAAACAAGACAGAGGGGGGAGGGAGAGAGAGAGGAGAAAGATTTCACTGGTTCTGGGTCCAGCATTGGTTCAGTCAGCCAAGGAGTCCATTTCCAGTGGGCTTGTGCACCTGGGGCTTCAGTTTGTGTCCTTTTATCCTCCTTGCCCCTCCTTCGGGTGGGCACTCGAACTCATTAGGCTAATTAGGTAGCCTTTGGGCAGTGGGCTTGAGGGGTTGTTTGGGGAGTAGCTTCCCCTTCCCTACAGGTGTGATCTTTTGCCATACTTGGTGAGCTGCCCTGTTCAGCACATCAGAACAGCACCCCAGAACAGGGAGCTGTGCACCCCCTGGCGGCACACCCTCCCCCTCCTGTTGCTGATGGGCTCTGATGGGCTTCTTTTCACCCGTGGTTCCTTGTTAGGCACAGTTCGTTGTTATGCAGAGTTAGTCGTTAAGCAGAACTTGCCCCACCACAATGTTTGAGACATTAACTCCTTCAGTCTCTCACACCATGCAAACCCAATATATGGGATCAAACACATGCTCATATTATGAAGGCTGAACAGGATGACAGGGGCTCCCAGAGTGATACAAAAGTGGGAGAAGTTTATGGAGGGAAACTTTATGCAGGCAGTCTTAGCCATCCTGGTCTTTGGGAATGATCAGTTATCTAATCCAATAGCTAACTAATATCAAACTGATTTATGCAAATGAGGCTTATTTTATTCTTTAAATAAATACATGTAATGGAAAATGGAAAAAAACAATTAAACTATGATTAAACACTAAATTATTCTGGTCAAGGTATTACATGTTATTATCAAAAAGGTTATGCACTATCAAAAAATAATAAGAATTAATAATTACATTATAAACAGTTGATCAAATTCACATCATCAACTTTCCTTAGAGTAACCAAATTTATGCAAAATGGATGAGAAACTGATGACTCTGTACATTCAATAAATATAAACTATTTTGATTTATCATTGTAAATATTATCCTTTAATGTAAGGTTTCATAATTGGTATTTCTGGTACAGGTGTGAAAAAAAGTTTAGATTGAGGTAGTATCTCCTTTCCAGCTCAAGAATGCTCAAGTCAGCAGTGATAATTTGGAATATCTACCAGAGTACAGGCTATGAATTCTGACTATATCTCTCCATGCATGAAAAAATTGCCTAGTGGAATACTTGTGGTTTTGACTAGAAAATTCAGTCTTTGTGGATGGAGATTACAGCGTGTGTCTACATAAGCAGGAACAGGAGGCAGTTGTTAACCAGATGTTCTGATCAAATATCATTCACCTGGTGCTTCAAACTGCAGCGCAAGAAAGTCAGGCATGGAGATCCCCAAATGCAAACAAAGCAAATAATTTTTGTTTTGCTTGACCAGCTCATGGAAGTTTGTGTGGGAAAGAAGAGATGAGCATATTTCATAGCAGGAGCTGTAGAATAGAATAGAATACTTTCAGCTGGAAGGGCTGTAGCACTAGCACAGGTTAGAAAAAAGGAGCTGACCTAGAAGCATTCTATTATTCTGAGCCGAAGCCAAGAACTGCTGAAACTGCCCCCACAACAGTGGTCCCAGCCCAAACAATTACTTGAGTAATTATTCTAATTCTAGTTGTTCCATACAGAACTTCATATTATTTTTCTCTGAACAGTTAACTTCTAAACTCAGAACAGAAATTTTAAAATCCTGTATATTTTGAGTTTCTATGAAAAAATAAAGCAATAGTAGTAGTGATGTGAATTGCATCCATTAATCTTAGTGGACTGTCAGCTATAGTGCCTGTTCTCTACTGTCTTTATTTATGTGAAGTTAATAAGAAGAAGCTTCAGCTTTAGATTAAAGGTCAATGAGCAGTGTTAGAAAAGTGAAGTCTTATTTATGATACAACATTGCAAAACCAAAAATAGCTGTAACTAGCCTTGAAAACCTTAGAGATTACTCATAGTTAAAGCTCTTCCTTCTTATGGAACTTGAATGACAAAGTTTTATGAAAAAAATTTGTAAAACACACTTTAAAAATCCACCAATATGCAAGCAGTAAGATCATAAAAGTAGAAAATAGGCATTAAATATAGAAGCACATAGAAGAAGAACCACTTTCCCCAGTGTCTAGTAAGGTTGTAAACTGTGCTTTCCAACAGGTTGTTTATCACAAAACTTGTTTAATAAACCCATATTTCAAAGCAAAAGTTTCATAAGGTTTAGCTACATATTCAAATACTAACAAACCCCTCCCATCCCTGAGCTGTACCTTGAAAAGGATTTCAGAAGAGGACAGTGTGCTGCTTGCTTTCCCAGTAGGTCATCGTGCCATTGGCATTGCTTCCGTAGCAGCCAGAAGCTCAGGTATGTATCAGGTACAAAGGCACAATGGAGTAAGAGTTAACTCCCATCAGCTGATCCATGGCTTAGCTACTGATCTGTCAAGATAGCCACAGGCTCTGGCAACAAGAAGAAAATTTATCAATCTACATGAAAATGCTAACCAATACAAACATCAGAAGTAATGGAATTAATCTTCCTTTTAGTTCTTTAGTATGATAGAACAAATCCTTAATTTACTGGCTTAGTTTTTGAGGTTATACATTCAAGTTTGAAGTCATTTTTGCAGTAACATTTTCTTCTGTCTGACTGTTTACGAGGCACTAAACAATATATTGCAATTGTCCTGGGTTTGGCTAGGATAGAGTTAATTTTTCACAAGAAGCTGGGAGGATATAGCCAGGATAGCTGACCCAAACTAGCCAAGGGGATATTTGCTACCATGTGATGTCATGCTCAGTGTGTAAACTGGGGGAGCTGGCTGGTAGGGGAGGAGGGATCGCAGCTAGGGAACAGGCTGAGCATCGTATTCTGGGTAGTGAGCAATTGCATTGTGCATCACTCCCTTTATATATCCTTTTATTAGTATTATTGTTATTATTATTTCATCTCTCCTTGTGTTGTCCTATTAAACTGTCCTTATCTCAACCCATGAGTTTTTACCTTTTTCTTCTGATTCTCCTCCCCATCCCACCCAGATGGAGAGGAGTAAATGAGCAACAGTGTGGTGCTTAGTTGCTGGCTGGGCCTAAATCACGCCACCAATATATAAGGATTTTGCTATAACAGGAAAAATTTGGATGTTTATGCTTAAAGACTAAATAAAAAAATATAATAAAATAAAGCACAAAAGCATAAGCACAAAAGCATAAGCACAAGAAAAAAATGGGAAAAATGCCTATAAGGTGAGAAAAATTATTTACTTTTAAGCCACCAGACATTGTAAAGCATAAAAAAAATATCAGGGCCCGGAGCGCAGTGACGGACCCTAATGGCCCTGAACAGCTTCATCTGGACCTGCACCCACAGCCCTGCCCATGGGCCTGGGGTTTCTCTTTCAGCTTAGTCTTGTTCCCCAGTCTTCACTTGAGCCATACTGCAAGTAGACCTCTGCCCAGCTTGTCCCCTGACATTCCTGCCTTCTTGGCTGGACTGTCCAGGTTGACCTCAGGACTTTCTTGTCGCCTTACTTTTGTATGCTGATCATTGGGTTGTTGACAGGACATGTTGCTGTCACCAGCCCTGCTCTGCTCACCTTGTTTTCTGCTTACCTTGTTTGGGCCCATTGTGCCTTGCAGGAGGGGACACTGCCCTTCCCTGTGCTGGGCTGACTCTCAGCTCCCTGCTGGAGCAGGGAAGATGCTGCTCCCTGACAGTAAACTGCTGCACCCATCCTGGGAGGGTGCAAGAGTTAGCGAGGTTTGGTTTCAACCATTATTAATATTCCTTAAAAAACTTCTCTGTTCAAAGTAGTAATTCCTACCTATTGTTATTCTGCGCAGTGTGATTGTAATGTCTTTGAAGTGTTGTTCTTTGCTCTTGTATTTCATTTTCAAAAACTGGAAAATTTGGTATTAGGACATTAAGATATTAATATGACAAAAACATTAGTATGAATTACAAAGAGGTGTTAGGGAAGAGGGATGTGAGAAAAAAGGTGAAGGAGGGATGGAATAGTTAGTAGGTTATAAGTGCCTATAAAAATTGAATAGGTGGGAACAAAGAAGATGGGGAAGAATTATTAAAATGATTAAAGGTGATAAAAGCAAGAGTAATAACCTGAAACTCAAACAGGAAATATTAATTTACATATTAATACAAAAAGTTGCGATAGTTAGGTCAATTAGAAAAATGAATAATTTGCTGGAGAATATAGTTCTACTAATATTGCCTAAGGTGTCAGTGAGACTAACATAACCCACCTCCGCATTAACAAAGGCAATCCTTTTACAGAACAGTGAAATGAACATAGAGTTGATTTGCAAAATACTGTTCTGTGATAGTATATCCATGGATATATTACCTGGAAAAGGAAAGTATAGTTTCTTGTTTGATTGTTTTGGGTTTTTTATGCAGTTATTTTAAAGTCAGTTTCCTGATTAATCCTTATTCCGTGACACTCTTTACAGCATATAATTCCTATATTTTCTGCTTGATGGTTTATCTTGGATATTTATTCTATATATTGCATGATACTAATTCCAGATGATCTTACAAAAATGTTGCTGATTCTCCTTCCTGCTCCTGTTTTTCACTTAAGAAAAATTGAACCATGTTTGCTTCAAGTCAGTACACAGAAATCTGATTATATTTTATTTCTTTTTTTCTTTTAATTTTGGAAATTAAATCTGAATCTCCAACACTTTTGTAAATATATAACTATTTACTTATTAGATCACAAATAAATACTCTTGAAGACATTGATTTTTATGTTTTTGGTTTGGTTAGTTGGGCTTGCAAGTCAGATTCTGTCATTAATTTTACAAATGGATATTAATGTTTATTTGTTTTAGTACAGTCATTTATCGGGTAACTTGCTCCAAACAAACTGAGGTGACCTACAGTGCTGTGAAACTCATTGCCGTGAGATGCTGTAAATCCAAAAGTTTACATGGAACAAATCAAGAAGGCAAAAAATATAATCACTGAAGGTTACTGGTTGCAAAAGGTATATACACCTTGGTGACTGGTGCAGCACAAAGAAGAAGGGACTTGAGTTTTACCTAGTGTAATCCATTACAGTTCTTGTGTTGTGTGTCCATATTAAAAGTTTACCATCAATGAAGTTCACTGCAGTTGCTTGTCCTAGATGAGTGCATATGCAATACATACAGACAATGTGCAAAGTTCTTCTGTACACGTGCCTTGTTGTTGCTAACTGAATCCTAGATATGTTGTAGAAGCTAAACTACAAGGAAGGCACTTTGCAACATGGCAAACAGGACACAGAATCTGGCATGCTGATGACAGACTTCAGCCTTGATTCCAATGGGAGGAAAACTGCTTAAACAACACTAATGTTCACTAATCACCTCTGGAAGCACGGAGAATATAATAGGAAAGTACTCCTGTGTATTTACCCTGTTGCTATATTCTTTAGGACTCCTCTGATGACTACCATAGGAGTTAAAATAGTGAGATGGATGGACTTTGATCTTTAGTATGGCTAATCTTATTTTTTATGTTAGGTTTGTTTTGTTGTTTTTTGTTTGGTTGTTGTTGTTGTTTTTTTTTAAACAAGAGATCCTATTGAATTAATGAAGAATATATGTAGGCTTTTTTATGAGCAACTGATGATAAACATGACATTAGTATATGCTCTTGCAATAGCAAATTAATTATAGCTCCCACATCCCAGTAAACATTAACACAAAAGACCCATCCGGTACCAAGTGGACATTGAGGTGTTTATTTATGGTTATCTTTCTTAATATTTTAAGAACTGGATTTAATCTCTGCCCTGTATCTAAGTGTTTTACCATTTCTTCTGGTAAGAGGTTGTGTGGTTGGAACTTTATGATGGTTCCTCATATTGAACTTGTGTGATTGATGGAATATATAGATGCTTTAAAATGTATTTGATATTCAAAGCCTTATTATAATATCAGTGGTGAGGGACGAACTCTGATGTTCAGCTGCTGGTCCTCAAGGAGGCAAACAGGCAGATTTTTAAAGTTTGTTCTTCAAACGGTCATACAGCACAGTCCAAGCCTTCATTACACAACATACTTTTTTTCATGTGTAACTGTATATTTCATACTTGTTTAATATTACTTCTAAAGACACAGAGAATTATGAGTACATTAGTGTCCCTTGTTTCCAGAATAGATTGCATGGCATTATTATTCATGACTTCTCAGGGGACATCACAGACTGATTCTTGTGTAATGTAGATGTAAATGATTTCACAATAGTTTCAGATGTATATAAACATTCTGAAGACCTCTTTAAGAATCCAGTTATGAGGTGGTCCAAACGGTGAAAATTTCTTCTGCTACAAGTATAAAAGGTGGCTACATCTATACCATCATGCATGGAATAGTTAGGAATTTTTATATTCTTGTTGGAAAGAAAATTAGGTTTTTGTGTAAGGAGTGCACTCCACTTGGTTTTCCTTTTCTTTATTCCTTTTTTCTCTACCACTTCACACCAAAGTAAATAAAATTCTGAAAATAAGAATGAAGGAAATTCCAACTTACAAAGATTTTTATTTTTTCTCTCACTAATAATGCCTTTTGCGCTTTCTGAGGTGTTCACTCAGTCTTCTAAGTGGACCTTCTCTACCAATTCTTCTTTCTCCTCTTTTAGAATGGAAGTCTTTGCTTAGCAATGGCACCAAAGTTGATGAGGGAAATTAGACTAAAAACAAAATAAAACAAATACTTTGACTGTTTACTATCAAATATTCCCAGTCAGTTTTTTACTTTGAAAGCTTAATTTTTAAATGATGGTTGAATGTATGTAATTATTTTTATAATTCATTACTGACCACTGTTTGCCTTGTCCAAGGGGTTTCTGCAAAACTCTAATAAAGCTGATAAAAATCATTGCTTTCTTCTAATCCCACTGAAGTCAATAGGGGTCTGCATGGATTTCAGTGGGGGCAGAGTCATACTCTTTTCCACATTTTAAAATTTATGCTTCTTTCTCAGCCAAATTGCGTAATGTAGAGGATATCCAGCACACCTCTGTCCAGAGGTTTGTTAATTTGATCTCAAGTGGACTATGACTCGATTGTTTTTCTCTCTGTTCTCCTTGATACCAATGCTACAGCTGAAAAAGTAACCAAGCAGGGGGTTGTCTTCTCTGCATGTATTTATGTATCATCTAATGTGTTTATATTTGTTAGTGGCCTTAATATAATTTATTAAAATTTGAACTAATAATAAGCTTTATGAAGTTTAATAATTCATATTTTCTTTTATTCCTAACATACTGTGAATCTCTTTAACAGTTTAAGTACAAACATTCTTAATAATCTTTTGTGAATATACTGTTTCATATTAAAATGTTCTGTCTGGTTTTAATGTGCAAGTAAAGTCTGTGACAACTTTTATGAAGGTTAACTTGGAAATATAATTAAAATTTGTTGGGAGTTAAATTGAATGGTTTATTAACCATCCATTTACTACTGAATTATGTTGCTCTATTTAGTCACTAAATGTATGTTTTCCTGAAACATTACTTAAATTAAGGTGCTTAATTCTTCCAAGAAATCATTACAGTAGTCTTTCTCTGAAAGAGAAGCAGCAAACAATAATAAAGCATGTGAAGCAATACTTCCAATTAGAAAAGTAGAATGCCTTGAGAAGTTATTTTCAAACATAAGAAGGCATGAATTAACCCCTCATATGGTCCCCAATGAGTGGGCTATAAGGAAACAATACAGTGATGTACAGATTACTCATATTTCTGTGTTGGGAGTTGGGCTGAAAAGAGAGACTATGAGAAAGGACTAAAAGGTCTGTCCTGGTTTCAGCTGGGATAGAGCTAATTGTCTTTCTAGTAGCTGGTGTAGTGCTATGATTTGGATTTAGTACCAGAAGAATGTTGATATAACACTGATGTTTTCAGTTCTTGCTAAATAGTGTTTATACTAAATCAAGGATTTTTCAGCTTCTCATGCCCAGCCAGCAAGAAGGCTTGAGGGGCACAAGAAGTTGGGAGGAGAAACAGCCAGGACAGCTGACCCAAACTGGCCACAAGGGTATTCCATACTATGTGACATCATGCTCAGTATATGAACTGGGGGAAGTTGACTGGCCGGGGCGGATCACCACTTGGGAACTAACTGGTCATCAGTCAGCGAGTGGTGAGCAATTGCATTGTGCATCCCTTTTTTTGTATATGCCAGTTCTTTTATTATTATTACTGTCATTTTATTATTGTTATTATCATTATTATTTTCTTCCTGTCTGTCCTATTAAACTGTTCTTATCTCAACCCACGAGTTTTACTTTTTTTTTTTTTTTTCCTGATTCTCTCCCCCATCCCACTGGGTGGAAGGGAAGTGAGCAAGTGGCTGCGTGGTGCTTAGTTGCTGGCTGGGGTTAAACCACAACAGGGTCAAAGTTTCATAGCGGTACTAGTATGTCACCACCAGAAATACTGCTGCTGGGTGTGTAAAGCTTCAAAAAATGACATAAACCCTAATTATTTGGAATTCATACGTTATGGTGCATGGAAAGGTGCTGCTAATATACTCCAGCAATGTTTCTAAACACTTAACTCATTCAGTCCATAGGAAGGCATTGTTAAAAAAAAATCCAGTGGAATTTACAAGTTGCATCTGATTAAATGTCCCTAATGCCATGGAAGATTCAAATAGAACTGACTTTGCTTATCTACATTTTCTTAACAAAAACTAAAGGTTCCTTGTATGCAGGTATCCAGTTTTAATAGCTTAGCTGATTGATAGTAATATGTTAATATGCTCATGACATTCAACATGGAATCTGAGCCTTAATAGGAACAAAAGGGAAAAAAATAAAAGCACAATGTATAGTCAAAAGACATATTCAACAATCAAGACATACTACTGATACTAAGAAATTATATTTAAAACATATAAAAAAGAGACTGAGATATGCAACCTGGTGTTATTCACATTATATATGTCAGTCCACAGTATTACTTTCTTTTTGTAAAGTAATTATATTCCTTGACAAGAAATGTATCAGACAGCATCTGTCAGAATGTTAATAAAATAATTAGGCCACAGGACTTTTTTGTGTGTGTGTGTGAAGGTATTGAAAGTGTAAGCTAATACAAGAACTGTAGGATAATTAAAATACCTGCTGCACATTGGAAGTCATTGATGATCCTGAAAGGGAGAACTTATGGGCTGCATGTTTACAAGTGGTGTCCTAAAGAAGCAATTCTGGAAACGTTTTGAAAAATACCTTCAATGGTCATCGAAGTATGAAAGTACAATGAAGGGTATTGATGACACAAATTTGAATCATCTATACATAGCAAGATGAGAAAAGCTATCTTGGTAACTGGAGTAATAGGGATGAAGTGGATTGTAAAGGTGTAATGTTCAAGGTCATATATTTGAGATTAATAATGAGAATTCAGAATGGAGCTGTGATCTAATCCCTTAGAAGCAAAAGAGGGGGAGAAATACAATGAATTAATGAAATACAATGAAAAATACAAGGAATCACAACAAAGATACAGCCATGAATGAGGACTATAAAGCCACAGAATGCAAGAGGCAAATAATTGCCAGTGGAAATGGTGAAACATGTTGATTTGGAAAGGAGATGTTTTGGTTCTCTTTCTACAGAAGCCAGAATAATGAAACTTTTTTCTTGACTAAAACTTCTGTCATTGCGGTAATACAAGTCAGAAAAAGATTAATCAAAATGACACAATAAGGCTAGAAAGGTAGTAGAAAATATATAACATAGTGATGTCTTGACTGGGAATACAAGAACACAGTACTCATAAATTTGACTCCACATCCTAAGAAGAAGGAAAACATTATTTGCTGTAAATCTAGTTCTGCAAGGTGCTGAACAATCAACTCTTATCTATTACAAGAGTGATGGGTATCCCAAAACAGGTCTACATAGGCCTGTTAGTGCCTGTCTGAGTTTACATAGTCAGTTTTGTGTTGTTTAACATCATTTTTTAGCTTTTACTTTCATAACCATATGAAACCCATAAGATTAACTCAAAAACATTGTTAAAAGGTAAGAAGTCGTCTGCCTTTAAAAATTATTTCTTACTAACCTTATTATTCTCAAGTGCTATGAAATCAGCTTTTGTGTCATAAATATAGAATTCATGAAGAGAAAAGAGCTATTAAAGACCAAATCATCCAGATTCTGAAATACTATAAATTATCATCTGAGACAGATGTGTTTGAATATCTCATTTCAATTTGTTTAAACTGCACTGCCAGTAAATGAATGATTAAATCCATGAGCAAATAAAATAATGAGTGAATTTTTCTCAGTAAGATCAAAATCAGTAGGTATGAAATGAAGACTATTACTCCTTTTTATACAAATTTTATACCCTGGTAGTACGTATGTATAAAATTCCAATTACAAAGAAACCTATATTTTAATGTAGTGTAGTAGATGTCAAATATCTATACAAAATTACATCATAAAATCCTTGAAAGTCATATGTTATTTTTGGTAGAGTTCAGATGTTCTGTGAGCCAGAAAGAAGACAGAATAAGTAGTTTGCTGTCACTACTAAATAAGTCTCTTCCTGAATACAAAGAAGAAAAAGTTTTGTTCTGTTTGATATAACAGCAAACAACTTTTGGAAGTCTGCCAATTTCCAAATTGATTATAATTGCTATAATTGAATATTTTAAACTCTAGAAAGCAAGGTGTCATTTAAGCTTGTATCTGTGTGACTGCATAAAGCCAGAACCAGATTTCAGTTTTGCCAGGTTACTTAGGAAATAGAAATATTGAAATATGATTGTGCATCACCAGCAGTTTTTCAGTTCACATAGATGGATATGGACCAAATCCTGACATCATTACTCTGGAAAAGTATTCAGTAAAGTCATAAAATGGGAGAATTCTGTGGTGGATTGTGGCAGAAACAGAGCATCCATGGGAAGATATTGCAGGCACTGGAAGGCAGTGGGAACAATGAAATCCTTGAACTCCCAGGGTAAAGATGGGATTACATTTTGATATGCAAAGGAAGTCTTAAATAGACTTTAGTCAACTGAGGATGTGAAGAAGTAAAGATAGCTTATTATTCAAACTAAAGATAATGTTATACATAGGTCAGGGAAAAATACCAGAATCTTCTGATAATCCACGACAGAGGCCTTCTGTTGTACTTAGCCAGGTAACCTGCATGATTAGAAGTGGTCTTCTGTTGATGTTCAGGAAAAAAAAAAAAAAAGGTAAAAAGGTTAATGAGCCTCCATTAAACTGAAATGCAGTTTATATGTTCTTATTTTCCCTGATACTTTTAACTAAAAAGGGGTGAAGAAGATGTAGAAGGCCTTGGCACATTTATATTACATATTATTACCCATAATGTGTCAGAAGAGTTGTACTTTTGTATTCTGCTCATGGCTACATCTGACTAGTCCTGAGACTGCAGATCCACTTAAAACCGTCTAAAACCACAGGAAATTGTTTCAATGCAGTGCCTGGTTATGAAGTTACGTCATTAACTTCTGATCTTCAGATATGAGAATACTGGCCTTAAGACTAATACATGTGAGTTCACTGTTCTATGAATGAGCATAGCTGTACTGATCTTAGCTGCTTGACATGTATAAGAATAATATTAGCAGAAAATGTGATATAAAGTAATTTATTAAAATTCAGTACTGTTTTCTCCCTTTTTGTGATGAGCCCATTTTCATATCTGCATTCAATTGTAAGAATAAATATGTTACTGAACAAGTTGAAAATACACTTCTGGTAGCATTATTCTGTTAAAGAAATGGACAATGATGACATTAACTAGGCAAAAATCATATGCCATATGTCACAGAAAGCTTTGAAGAAGAGTTGCTCTTTCTACCCATCTAATCCACTGAAATTCTTCTGAGAATGTAAGACTTGATGTGATTTTCCTGGAAAAAAATCTATAGGTACCTCAGCTTTCCAAAGTCTGATATGATTATAAAGATTGCAGAGGTAAATACAGTGCAAGATTCTTAACTGGCATAGTACAAAGAAAAAAAATATTGGTTTTATGCAGATGACTGTAGACAACTTTTTATAGTGACAAGTTTTCATTCATCATGTTTCCTTTTATAGAGTACCCTTCTGTCAGCAGGAGATTCATATTCAAAGTTTTTCTTGTGGCTTTAAGGTCTCAGACTAAAAATGTAAGATGTTCTTAGCTGTTTGTACACAAATATGTAGCAATTAAGAAGAAGCAAAATTATTCCAGAGCTCTGCTGTAGCTATGGCAACCACCTTCCACTGTATTTCATTTAGCTAAATAAATCTGACAGCTAATAAGAGTGAGTTTTAACATATATTTTTTTCATGATGGAATTTCTTGAATGTTATTTTCCTAGGAAAAATAATATTATATACAAAAAAAAGTATTGGTATTACTTCTCCATTAAGCAAAAGTGTTTCTACCACAAACTGTGCGTTCAATAATTTTATGTTCTATTTTAGTTCCTACATATGAAGTTTAAAATGCATTGTTTCTTTGTTCTTCATTTTACTCAATCAGAGAAAATGGATTTGCACTGAAGTTTTAGTTCTAGTGAAACTATGGATTTCAAAGTATTTCACTAACTTGCGTTTGGAATCTTAAACTCCTCTAACTTCTGATATAACTTGTACATACATACTTTATGTACAGCAAAAGCCCAGAGAGGCTAAACCACCCAGTATTAGCAACGAAATTTATAAATACGCTGTGAAGTCAGGGCTCTGTTAGTGCTGTTCAGTGCCAGTTTATGCCAATTTAGGTCAGCATTGCCATCATCCCACTTATACTTGTCCACAACCCTTTTCCTTGTGATGATCCTGACTCCTGACGCTACAGTGAGATTAACCCCTGCAGGGTATTAACCCAGCAGAAAACTCAGTTTACAAAAAAAGGATAGCATGTGTCAGCTTAACCTTCAGACTGAGATTGAATCAGGTGAACGCCAGTCCTGGGCTAAGGGAGATAAAAGTACTGCAAACTTAGTTTGGCTTTTTTGTATTGCAGCATATCTGAAAACCCGGAACACTTTGGCCCAGATCTTAAAAACCATTTAAGAATTTAGCTGCCAGTTAAATGATTGTGTATACAGGACTTAAGAGTGCAGATTTAGACAAGACCTAATATGAAGTGCCTAACTTTGGTCAATGGAGATGGTGCCCCATAAATACTCTCAGAATAAGAACACAATTTAATCCTCTGAATCACCTGAAAGTCTCTCAAATAGAAAACTTTTTCACTTCATAAATTTATTCACTAAATGTCTAAATAACTTTGAAATTCAAGACTTCACAGTAAAATCAGGAGGTAATCTTCCCATTGACTACAGTGGACTTTAAAACCTTCATTTAATAACTTTTTGTTTCTAGATTTTTAAAATATTGGCTTTTATTATCTCACTATCTATGACACAGGTAGAACAATAATGCTTACAGAAGGCGTGAAGTACACAAAAACTATTGTCTTGTGCTCAGACTGAAAAATAATTAGATATTTTAAATATGTCCACAAAGCTACATTCAAGAGTAGTGCATGTCCGTTATTGTTTTAAAATCTGTCACTGCAAAAAATACTAAAATGTATGTCTTTAATAAAACTTTGCAAATCCTCGTGAGAAGATCAGCAAAACTAAAAAAAATTAAAAATGTTTACTTTGAAGTGAAATGAAATTCTGAAACTCCCTTGGTGCCCCACACCAGTAACTCAGTTAGACTTTGAAACAGCATGCATGTTAAATATGTGACTTACAGTGCCTTAATTATTTGGACTTTTGTATTAAAAGTCTATGCAGACAAATCATAAAACAAAAAATTCAGAATTGAAAATCATTTTCATTTTCCTTCTCCCCTGTCTCTAAGAAAGGCAATGTTATCTTCAAGTATTTTTCTAAATAATGTACAATCTATAACTGTTTCAATCATGTTCCATTACTCTGAAGCAGAATGGAGTGTCACACATACTTCATCTGATTACCTTTCAAAGTATGGAACTATGTACAAGATTAAGAAATCATTCCAGTTTGTATTATAACTTCAATGTTGTGAATTGACCTTGGCTGGGTGCCAGGTACCCACCCAGCCGCTCTATCACTCCCCTCCTCAGCAGGACAGGGGAGAAAAAATAAGATGAAAAAGAACTCATGGGTTGAGATAAAAGCAGTTGAATAAAGCAAAAGCAAAGGCCATGCACAGACCAAAGGAAAACAAACATTTATTTTCTCCTTCCCGTCAGCAGGCAATGTCCAGCCACTGCCTGGGAGTAGGGCCTCAGTACATGTAACGGTTGCTCCAGAAAACAAACGTCTTAATGACAAATGTCCCCCTTCCCTCTCCTCCTTTCTCTTAGGTTTTATTGCTGAGCATGACATCCTGTGGTATGGAATATCCCTTTGGTCAGTTGGGATCAGCTGTTCTGTCCCCTCCCAGCCTCTTGCCCACCCCCAGCCTACTGGCCTTTGGGGGCAAAGGGGTTTGGAGGGACGGCCTTGATGCTGTGGGAGCACTGCTCAGCAGTAGCCAAAACACTGGTGTGTCATCAACACCTTTCTAGCTACAAGCACAAAGTACAGCACTATGAGGGCTGCTATGGGGAGAGTTAACTCCATCCGAGTCAGACCCAATGCAGTCTCCATGTCTTGTTCTTCAAGATCTTAAGATTCTCTTAGGCTTTTCCACTGTAATGTTAAAAAGACATAACTACAAGTTTCCTACCAAGTTGTTTTTTATATGGTAAAGTAAATAAAATTAAATAAATTCTTTTGCAGATATATGTATAACCCAGCTATTTAGAAAGCTTTGCAAAAGCACCCTTAATGCTAAATTATTTCTTGTATTATTGTGCTGTTTTTTCAGGGATAGAATTAATTTTCTTCATAGTAGCTGGTATGGGGCTATGTTTTTGGATTTGTGCTGGAAACAGTGTTGATAAGACAGGGATGTTTTCGTTACTGCTGAGCAGTGCTTACACAGAGCCAAGGCCTTTTCTGCTCCTCACCCCATCCCACCAGCGAGGAGGCTGGGGGGGCACAAGAAGTTGGGAGGGGACACAGCTGGGACAGCTGACCCCAGCTGACCACAGGGATATGCCAGACCGTATGACGTCATGCTCGGCATATAAACCTGGGGGAAGAAGGAGGAAGTGGGAGGACATTCAGAGTGATGGTGTTTGTCTTCCCATGTAACCGTTAACGTGTAATGGAGCCCTGCTTTCCTGGAGATGGCTGAACACCTGCCTGCCCATGGGAAGTCGTGAATGAATTCCTTGTTTTGCTTTGCTTGCGTGCGCAGCTTTTGCTTTAGTTACTAAACTGTCTTTATCTCAATGATTTTTCTCACTTTTCCTTTTTTGATTCTCACCCCCATTTCTCCGGGGCGAGTGAACAAGCAGCTGGGTGGGGCTTAGTTGCTGGCTGGGGTTAAACCAGGACAATTGTATAAGAATCTGCTTGGTAGAATTATTTCAAATATCATAGCATAACTATTTACTTTCCATCATACAAGGTCTCTTGCTATTTCTGTATGGAATCTAGATTTTGAGAGGTTTCTGTGTGAGGAAACAATGAAGAAATCCCTGTTGAAATAATTGTTTATCAATTCATTGACATGTTACTTTTGAATGACAAGAAGTTTAAAACGAATTAAATCTATTTTCTTTAAAAGAAATACCAAATTTCAAGGAACAGACATTTAAAATATTTACACTTTGTTCCAGAATATGTTTTCTTAGGTAAAAGCAAATATATGTGTATAGTTTTACTTATCATCTTCAACATTCAGCCAGAGTAAATCCAGTAAAGATTTCATATTCTTGGTACAAGACACTTTAGACCACTAGAACATCATTATTTACTATAGTGATATACTTTTCCTTTAAATTAATTGGTCTTATACTAGGAAAAGTGTTTGTTCCAATCTCCTAATTGCTGAAATCATGCTATATTACTTGTGCGAATACTACTAAATATTGAAAAGAAAACCAAAGTTTCCATGGCAATTGTTCAGTGCCACAAAAGATTAAACTGCTCAGAAAAGATTTTTAGGCAAATTGAATTTATTTTTCTGTTATTAGCAGTTTTCCTCATATAGGGAACTCTGAGAGAAACAATTTTTTTTCATAAAGTGGCTCTTCTTCCAAGAAATACTGAATTATTTCAGTCCAGTATTTCAGTCCACAGCAATTCAGAATTCACTTCATCTGCATTTTCTCTTAGATGCAGAGTTATTATTTTGAAGATGGTGATTTTCTTATTTTAGTTTTTTTTTCTCTGATATTTGGTATCTTCCCTCTATAGAAAAGCCAGAATGCACATGTGTAAATATGTTGTAAAAATGTATAAATATTAATTGAAAATGATCATGAACATTTAATTACAATCATGTTTCACTAGGTTGCTAATTCTGTAACACTGGGTTGGAATTTATTTGTTATAATGCATACATTTGTAAGTAGTATAACGCCTGCTTGAATGAGGGGACTTTTGTTTCCAGTTATACAACAGCTGAAATAGCATATCTGAGTGGAGTTCTCAGTTGCAAAACTGCTATCAAGAGAATTTTGTTGGAGCACTTTGAACTTTGGTTTTGAATCTTTGTTCTCCAACTTGGCATGTAGCAAACAATAATTTCATTGATAATCTTTTAAGGTTTTTCAGGAGGATGTATTTAGAGACAGATGTATTATAAAATTTCTTTGCAGAGTTATTTTCAATGAACATAAGTATCCAGGGGAGTGAATTGATGCTGGTACTCTTTAATTGTGAAGTGCAATAACTATAACAAAAAGTAGTATGCTCTTTATTATTATTTATAAACTTGTTTGAACATGAGCTCTGCATTACTAATATTACATTGATGTTATGGGCAATAACATTCCTCTAAATTGTGGTTAGAACAAATAATAAATATTTATCTATAAAATGTCTTGGAAGTAATTGAACTATTTTTGTAAATAAATCGTTAATTTTGTGTGCATGCTGGTGAGGTGAGCTGGCTACTGCCATCCCTAATCCCCCTTTGTCAGATCTACCTGATCAGCAGAAGCGATATAGTATTAGCTAAAATGTTAAAACTTTAATTAGTGTCCATGCTACGTACTTACCAGTTATTGGACATAGCGATATATTTAATTTATCATTCTTTTACAGCTAATTAAAATCACAACTTAGTATATGCAACAGGATATTTCCTTTCAGCTGAGTTAATTTTAATACAAGAAGGGAAATAGTCAATTACATACTCTGAGATGGGATCTAGCTGCAAATTCTGAATACATTCCAAAAGAGACTGTCTTGAGTGTGCATTTACAATAATCTTTGTCACGGAATTGTCCTTGCTTGAAATAATTGTTTCTTGAGACCCAAAATAAGTATGTGTCAACTGTATGCATGAAAGTACAATCTGACTTGATTGCTTGACTAACCTGATCTCCTATGACAAGGTGACCCACTTAGTCGGTGAGGGAAAGGCTGTGGATGTTGTCTACCTAGACTTTAGTAAAGCCTTTGACACCGTTTCCCACAGCATTCTGCTGGACTCACTCATGCTATCTTGAAAGAGGTTATACTTTGTTGTGAATAGTAAATCTCAGTTACTAAGTCAGCAATTTAAAGTATTTTTTAAAATAAGTGAATACATAGTATAGTGAGTTTTCAAGAAAAGTTTTCTGAGGAAATGATACTCTCTCTTGCCTAATTCTGTCTCAGTGATATTTTTCAAGTTTTCTAGGAGAATTCTGGTCAAGTGCATCACATAAATATTAATAATATGGAATTTAATTGCACACCAAAGCCCCTAAACTACTTTACTAGATAAAATTTGTAAGCAAATGAGCAAGATACTTCATGGGGATGACGTTATTATCTCTGGACCAGAAAATGGGGATATCAGTTATGTGGAAGGCTTTACCATACCTCATAAATGTATTGCTGTATCAGAATCCTGTAAATACACTATAACTAGAGAGAAGCAGGAATGAATGCGAAATGTGTAATTACAATTTGAGCCTTATGGATTTGGAACTATGCAGTATGCAAAAGCCATCTGGGGCTGAGACTGTATGCTTGCTCTTGCTGTCTTGAAAATGCTCACTGTCAGGATAAGAAAAAATATGCCAGCTGAACACCAGGGACATATCTGGTGGGTCAAAGGTCCAGGGAGAACTGGTGCCATTGGACAACTGGGAGATTTTTCACAAAGAAAATCGATAGGCTGTCCTGAGGTCTAACAGCAAAGTCATGACAAAGCAGAGACCAATACCTCAGATTCTGTTTGGCCTCCCCTGAAGCCCATCCTTGGATCTGCATGTGGGAAAGAACTGCTGGAATTTCTGCTGAAGCATTCAGAGAAAGCAAGGTGACATTACATGACAGGCCTCGAGGAACACTTTGAATTTTATTGGTTCATATCTTCAGTTGTTCTAAGACTTGAAAACTTTACAAGGGCCATAGAAAAATAATGTCTTCAAGGCAGATTGTGAATATCTGAAGTTCTGAACAGTTCTCAGAAGCATGCTGATATTGGCTTACGGGCAGGAATTTTTATGAATATTCTTCTAAGATTTCTAAACCCTAGTCTAGCAATACTATTAAGTGCTGCTTGGGAAAGAATACAAAAGATAAATGGGCAGTTCCTAAAAGCAGATACAAAATATGAATGCATTCAAGAAATAGAAAATCGCTTACAAATAGTGGCTAAAAAGCCAATACAGGGAGGAATAAAAATCCTTAGATCTGTGCAAAACTTGTCAAAATTTACTTTTTTTCTAAGGAGCAGCTGTTTCTTAGAAAATGTGATGTATGAATTCCAAGCAAAGGATGAGCTTTCAAAGCTTACAGAAGCCCCACTAGGATATGGATCATTCCATGAACTCAGTAAGACTACTGCTAGGAGAAAGGTCAGGCCCTAGAGGACTGTCTGTACAAGACCATGTTAACGCAGTAAAGCCCCTGCAGGTCACCGACTACTCAAAGAACCAAATATTTCTGTAAGGTCTTAGTTTGTGAAATGTCTGCAAGTTTAAAACCTGGCAACATCTATGTTTGTAGGTAATTTAATTAATGAGCTTTTCAATATCTCTAGTGATTGTTCATTTGTGTTTTAAAGTTTGTGTTATGTTTGAAAATAAATAAAGGTCCAACACCTTTTCCTCAAAGAAATAGCTCTAAGATATATGTGAGCTATTGCTGAACACATATTTACTTTCCTAGTATATAACTTAGTTTGTAAAGTGCTCTAAAATACCTTCAGTATGAAAGGGGCTGTATAAATCCAAATTCCAATCTGTGTTTCTGCTCAAACAAACATAAATGTTAAGTCTGTGTATGGTAATTCATATACTATAAAATTATATTAAACCTGTTTACATTTGTTTTAACTTAGTTCTGGCATCACTATGAAAAAAAAATGTCCCTGAAGTTGTTTCATAAAACTGCTATACAGTGTCAAAAATAAAGTAATAGTTATCAGGCCTAGACCTTGACTGGATGGTTCATCTTCTTTTCAGCATAAGTGAACACATTTTGGCCAAACTGGGAAGCAAATTCCGTTTGAGGAAGTGGGAGAGTAATACCTGTTCTCTGAAACTGGACTCATGATAGTTTTACAGACTAGCAAAGACAGGTTTTGAGTTTTCAGAGTATAGGGTGTCTATAGCTTTCACAGACTTTCTTAAATTCACTTAACATTGAAAGCAAGATTCAAATGTACAGAAGTTTTTAGAACCTATTTATTTAAACATAATTTATTTATGATTACAAGAAATTTGGTAGCCACTGATGGTAATTCTAGGGAGTAATATGCTTGGCAAAGATGTATTACAGTAGGGTTTAAACTTCTATTTGTTCTGTATTTCATTCTGACAATTTAAGGAGTGGTAGTAGAAACTGCTTTGTTGTACTTAGCATGTTACCAAGTAACCTGATTTGACTTTAGAATTGCTTTTTCTAAATGGTTTTTCATTTGGGGGCAGGAGGGTGTCACAGACTAGCTGTTGAAAATTTTCATAAAAACAGACTGGTCAGCTAGGGGTTTTTTGCCTTTTGCTTGCGTGTTTTACTGGTGGTGGAAGCTGAAGCTAATGATTTTTGCAACATTACATTAATGTACCAATTACAAATAAAACAGCTCTTTTAGTCTCACAGATCCTCACCGTTAGAGAGCTTAAGCAAAACTAATGAAATAAGTGTGGGGCTCTTGTGATTATTAGATGTGTATATGCTTTTCAGAGGTTCCTGGAATCTTTCAGTAGGACAACACTAAATTTAAATGTTGAAGAGAAAATGAAATGCAGCACCTACAAACTCAAAAGAAAAGTAGAAAGGACAGCACAGAAATATCTTCATTGCAAATATGAACAGAATGGGCGCAAACAGTAATTAATTGTCTTAACCTGCCTTACCGATCTGTAGCACTCACACTTGTTAGGCCACAATGTCTCACACATACTTCTCTGCCTTCATGCCCTATACTGTGACCAGTGTCACACTACAAAAGCTGAGTGCAGCAAGGCTCAGAAGACCACTCTTTCCCAACATTGAAGCTGGTGCGGGCAGAGAAACTGCTTAGGGCACCAAGGAAAACATGCTGTTAAAATCTGAGTAAGAGCATAGCTACATCAACAGATTCCCTGCTTGTAAAATTTAAAAGCATGATGTCTAATCTGTAAATGATAGAACAGAGATGCACTGGAGGTTCAAATTCAAGGCCATCTCTTTGGAAACCTGTGAATACCAATGCTCTTTCTTTGAAGACTTTTATAAAATCTAGGACATAAAATCTTGCATAAAATCATGGGGCCCTCAGCACAACATCCTTCTCTCTCTTTCCTCTCTCAGCTTAGATGGACTCCCTTAGGAGTCATAGCAGTCTACCAAGTACATGTAATGACTATCTACCCTTACATGGAAATGTCATGGTGGAATACAAAATCATTAGGAGAATGTATAGCTCTGAGTTCACTACTGCCAAAGGACAGTGATGACATGTTTGAAATACGTCATAAACAGGCCAAGGTCGATGGTGTTCTCAGCTCACTTGAACTACTTGCTTTGGGGAACTCAAACATTAATTCAGACCCTTTTGTCAAATCAGGAAAGACACAGTTAACATAACCATTAAGTACTGGTGAGTACATCTTTATACAACCTACAGGTTACAACAGCAGCGTGAAGAAAGAGACAGAGAGGGAAGGAAGCACAGGAGGCTCCCCTCTGTCGCAATACTAAGAGCATGGGTTCTGCTAGGCTTTGTCAGTGAGAAGTGAAGGACCTGTGGTCATTTCAGCTCTCCTGTCTGGTAAATGTGGTTTTCCTTTCTTTTCTTTGCCTAGAAAAGGGTGGAAGGGTAGACAACAGGGCAGTAAGTGGAAGTGGAGAAGACCGACTTTCCTGTTCTGTCTGAACATTTTTCACATGCTGCCCAAGGAGAACAGACATTTGGTGATGTAGGGGCTGCTTGAGGAACACATAGACTGGGAAGAGGAGCAAAACAAAGCCAGTATATGGAATGAAAGATACTTTGTTCTACTACAGAGTCAAGGATTAGGAAATTGGCTACCAGTGAAGAAAGTAGTCGACTGAGGTTATCCAACCTTCACCTACAAGAGCATGTGAGGACACAGTAGAGCAGGAAAGAGGGAGGGACTCTAGAAATCATTAGTTTTGGGTTTGCATTTTTGTTTCATTTTGCTCATTTTGTTTTGGGGGTTTATCTTAACAGAGAGGTAAAGATACATGAATCTTTGTATGGTTTAGAAGCACCACACTGAGATTTCCTAGGTCATAATTGAACAGACTTAAGGCATAGACAAGTTTGGGAACTGAAACTAGTTTCAGAGGAAACCAGTCTCCCCAAAACTACTGCAAGACAACAATACTTCTGCAGTCCTAAATATGAAGAGATACACATGAATCTCCTACAAGAGGAAGACAGGATCCTATTGACAAATGCATGTACCAAATAGAAATTGTTAAGAATCATGAACGATTATTGGAAGTTCATAGATTATTTCTACTGATAAAATAATGATAGTTTATCTACAGTACCTACTTCAGTCTGGTCATGTTGGTTGAATCTTGGCTGTCTTTCCATGTGCCCAAGCTAACAGCCAAACATATCATAACTAATTTGGGACAATATAGGGAAAGAATGAATTATTAAAAAAATGACAGTGGCATTTTAAGACATACTGCTTTTCTAGAATATAGGTAACACAATAGGTATATTCACTCCTCATTGTTGTCATAAGTTATCACAAGATTAGTGAATAAATTGCAGTTAATTACATCAGGAAAAACTGCCAGTATGTAGCATGATCACATAGTGATGTATGGCACGGTAATGTTAAGTATATCATCCATGTACTATATCTGACATATTAGCCCCTTGATGTTGGCTTTTTATACAGTAACTCAGAATTTGATGACTCATTTATCCCCATCCTCTCTAGTTTTTCTATATATAGTGGACTTAACAATTGAAATATTCATACCACTTATATAAAATTAGCTTCATGTCTATTCATGTACATTTGTAACTCTTTCCTATTGGAACTTGGCTAAAATAATTAGCTTTAACTATATGTTATGATGTTCTATTATTCCCAATTGCTGTTTGAAAAAGCGGCCATTTCACCTAGGCAGCATATTAGTGCTTTATTCATGGACTACTGTAACTGAAAAACCCCAATGACAGATAAAAAGTCCAGATTTTATTTCATTTTATTAAGTTAAAAGGCACTGAAGCTACAAAGAGAAGAGGTCTATTGCCATATTACTAATTGTGGCTGTAATAGATTAAACTCTTAATTTTATCTTCCTCTAATCAGAGATTTGCTTAAGATTGCTCTCATTTGTCATGCACCAGAACAAAGACAGTGTTAATTCAATACTGAGTATGAATGCCTAGAGACCATTTAGTCTTTGGGGGGATATTTTAATAGACCCCCCAAAGATATTATTTGTCTTCTGATGTATAATAGACATTCAGTAATTATGGGTCCAAAAATTGCTGCTGATGGAAGCTGGCATACCTTCATGTCCTTTGATGAAGATGACTCTTTTTAGACACAAAGATCTTGTCCCCAGTTAGCAGTGTGCTGATGTAAATGTATTTATGTACATTTAGGCACATTAAGAATTAGGAGCATAAGGCTGGAAACCTTACATCAATCTTACCATGTTCAAATCCTTCCCTGATTTACACCCATCACTCTTAAATACAGAGGATTCACTGTGTGCAATAAAGGCACTGTTTCATCCTCTGCCAACAAGTGAATAACATGATCAAGCTTGTAAATGTTGTCAAGAATGATGAATTTATAAGCACTGAATGTTACATCACCCTTATGATAGTTTTGTAGGTGAATGCATCAAGACCAGTCACAAGATTGGCCGCTAATACTAGCATGAGTCTTTAGATTCCTCTGTGGTCTTATTTCAAACTATTGGGCAAAATTAAGGTTTAGGATTTAAGGAAATCAGGAATAACTGTTAATGGCAAACAGCACTGACCAGCTCTATACACAAGTAAATACTGTTTCTGGCATTTCTAGTAGAAAGCCATAGGCTCTGTGCTGAACTGACAGTGCAGGGTCCTGTCTGGGATTGCCTGGGCCCAAGCTGGTTTTATTTGTTTAAAAAATTGTCTATTAGTCAAGTGACTATTACCTAACCTGCATTAGCTTAAGCTGTGTGCATGCCCTTCATGGTGTAAGTGTGGCATAGCTAGTCAGTTCCTGTTTGACAAACAGCCCTTCAGGTCAACTGAGGCTGAGGAAGGCTACCGTGCAACTTCCAAACTTTGGCTGGGAGTCAGTGAGAAGGAAGCAGTCTGTGTTAGGAGAACATATAAAAGTAGCCCCAACCTGACCTCAAGAATGAGGAAGGACAAATCCCCACCAGGAACATGATCTTCTGCCAGCGAAGGCCTCAATGTGCTGGTGACACCAGTAAACTGGCTCCCTTCCTCTGATTCTGCTAAAGGAAGACTGAAACTATCAGCTGTAGCACCCTAGGAACACAAGTCCTACTGTAAGGTAGGACAAATGCTATGCCCAAGGCTTAGAAACTCAGAAGCCTTTGTGTAACAATTTTATTTTATTAATGAGGCTTCCAAGTGTTAATTAAATAGTTTAGACTATTATACTGCTAAGATACTACTTGGCGTAAGAAATCTTTGGCTCCGTCTGAATGGTGTGCTCCCTTTTGCCCACTACAAGATTTTGAGCGCAACAGCTCCTACCAGTCTCAAATGGTTATTTTTCCAAAGGCTGAAAATCCTAAAGAGATGTTTAGTTCATGGGTTGAGTAGGGAATAGATGTTTCAGAAACACAAGAAGAAATTTCCTTGCACACTGGTAGCTTTGAGTTCTCTTAGTAGTACAGTGTGAAGCAAGAGATGTGGGTTAGGTAGTCTGATGGGAATTTAGAAAGTATGCTTTCTTTTGGAATGATGCTTCTGTGCCACTGAAAGCATGGTTTTATATTTTCCCAGTGGGTAATGGCTTACACAAGCCTGGAAGAAACCTCTTCATTCTTTGAATCCTATCCCCATAGGCAGTCATGTAATGTAAGTGTAGAAGGATGCTTAGCAATAATTACGCAAAACACTTCCATAAACACATTGAAGACCTTCAATATAAAAACCTAAAAAGCTTCAGTGTAAGCAGAAGACAGCAAAAGAATCCAAAGCAGACTGAGCACGTGTCCTTTAGCCTGTTTGCTACCAGGGTAAAATCGATGTCCAACATAATTTTGTTTGTTGGGTTGACTGGATCTTCAGATCTTATTTCCATCATAAGGAGTGGATCCATCCAAAAAGAGGTTCTTTTGTCATTTTTAAAAACCTTGGTCTTGTTTATAGTGAAATCAGAATAACAAGACATACTTTTAAGAGCCAGATATATTTTCAGTTTTTAGTATATATATGAGAACATAATCCCCTGAGTGACTTTAAGCCACTGTTTGTCTGGGTTTTGCATGTGAACAGCACAGGAAGAACAATCACCTTCTGTCAAAATGCTGCAGGAGGCAAGTCCTCGTCAGTGTTTGTCACATCTATGTCTACTAAACTACCGAGTGGGAAAAAGAGGATGATTTTTCAAACGGTTGCCTGTGTGCCCCCTCCCTTTGATAAAGATTCTCAAAAATATTTTAAAAAAATATTAAAAAAAACCATGCTAAAAACGTTGATGTGCCATGGATACTTCCTGTCACCAGATCAATGCATCTCTGTGCTTTTTCTTCTCATCTGTTTCTCCCCTTTGATGAATTACAGTGAAGACTTTTCCTGAGAAAACAATCCCTCTTTTAGGTCACAAAGAAGAAGTAATTGTAAATGGAAAGAAACCTGTTGTGGCGTAAACAAATTTTGCTGCTAAATACTCTTATGCAGCACCAGGAAATATGGATCCGTGACTAAGGTTTCTAGCCTACTATTGAAATAAATGTCTTATTCATGATTTTAATAATTTCAGTCAAGTCTGTTAACACTCTAGGAAAAAAAAAAATCTAGTTCTTTCTATGCTGTTATAATTCTAATCAAATGTAATATGCATGACAGACATTATAGTGAATAGGATGTTTGATATGTTATTTAGTCATATAACATTTTCCAGTAAAGACCTTGCTATAAATTATAAATATTCTTTGATATACTGCAGTGGCTTATGACATATCTCCCTACAAGATTTTACTGTTTCTGCATCTAAATATCAAGTGATTAAAAAGAAAAAATGAAAAAAAAAAACCACAAACACAAACCAAAACAAAAAAAACCCATAACACCTGGAACATCTGGAACATTTCCAAAGCTATACAGTGTGTGTCCTGGTTTCATTAAAAAGTTTTCAAAGCACACTTTCAAAAATTGAGTTACATAAATATTCACTCTTATATTCACATTTCCATTTTCTAGACCCAAATCTAAAGCAGTATTTTACTTTTCAAATCCACACAGTCCAATAGATCTGGTTATCCCTTTCCTCCACCTGGCTGGAGGCAGGGCCCTTCTAATTCTGGTCAGAGTGTCCATTACCCACTTCTTATGAAGCTGACTCGAAAGCCCCTTTAAGAGGATCAGAAGTAAGATCAGCCTGGAAACTCTGGAAACTGAAGCGGCATTTTTTCCTCGGAAAATTCCCTGTTGTGGTGGTTTTTCCTCGAAACTCACGTACCCATGCATCTAGGACCAAGGTAGGTTTTTCATCCCATCTCCTCATGTCTTCTCTGTGGTCAGATAGGTAGAACCACAGGCCACCTCGTAGTGTGTACCTTCTATATTCTTTCTCTTGGGCAGAAGAACACTCACTCCTAATAGCTGAGACATTGGTCATTACAGGTGTGGAGCAGGACATATCCTCTTTGATTTGCTGGACATCCTGGAACAGCTTCTCCACAGCCACAATGCAGGCTTGTATGGAGGAGGAAAGATTTTCTTCATATTGTCGGAATTGGCAGGTGATTTCGTCCACCATCGGTGCCTCTTCATCTTTCCAGGTCATTACTGCCAGTGTGCTGGCACAGGGTGATGGTGCGCTCCATACAAACTTCCTCCACATGGGTCGTGTGCACTGGACTTCGTCTGGATCTTTAGGTGATTGTGTGTTGTCTGAGTTACAATGAATTGTCTCTAGCATGGCTAATTCCCTCAGGTATTGGATACCTCTCTCCATGGTGGTTCACTTGCTTGATTGACACATATAATTCTTAAAAGGGTACCTTTCCTTCACACTTGAGAGGAGTCACCTCCAAAGGCTGAGGGCTGGTGCCCCTTTTCCAATTGCCTTGTCAATACCACCTTCCCTGGCAAGCAATTCCAGCTGCTTGGCTTCCCTACCTTCTAATTCCAGGCTACTAGCCCCACTATCCCAGCATCGGAGCAGCCAGGTGATAATGTGCTTACCTATACGATGGCCAAAATCTTATCCCATATCCTGCAGCTCACTCAAGGATAGGGACCGTGTGATTACCTTTGGTTCTGTCTCTTCCTTCTGTTCCTGTGATGACCCTGGTTCACTTTCATCCTTTGCTAAGTGAACTGATTTTTTTTGTATATTTCTTCTTTTGTACAGGGACAACTGATACTGGTGTGGGGGTTGGAGTGGCCCCAGTGCCTGTCACCTTGTTGTTAGATCCAGAGACCTTCTCTTCCTCTTGAGGATACTGAGTGGTGTTGAACAGGGTTCCATAGGCACGGGCCAGGCCCCAGCACATTGCAGTGAGTTGTGTCTCCCTGGAATTGTCGGGGTGATGACAGCATACTTTTTCCAAATGTTCTGCTAGTTTTTCAGGATTCTGCACTTGTTCAAGGGTGAAGTTCCAAAACACTGGAGGTGTTTTGGAATGCCACCCAAGGCATTTGCCCATACTACCCCACACACCCTGCCACTCATAATTATCCAGCCTCGGGGCAGACCTCTGGGTGATCTTAAATAGTTGTTTAACCTTAAACAAGGCCTGAAGCACATTCAGGACCATGCTAGTTCCTAGCAATAGGACCATACTGGTCTCAACATTCCAAGGGTATTCAAATTTTCCAAAATTCTCAAATGCCATTGTAACTAGACTGGGGAAGAAAGGTGTCTCACAGATAGACTGGCTCTCTGAGGAGGAAGGGTGAATGGTGTAATTCTTGACTTACAAGAGTAATTATTTTTCTAGATCTAATTATTAAAAAAATAACTTCCATACAGAAAAAAATAACTAAATAATACTAACAATACAATTAAAATTATAATACACACACTCTTGGTTTCTAGCCTTTTTCTTGATGTTACTCTCACTCTTCTTAAGGTGGGTAGCTTCAGGCTGCTGGGGTGGGCATTACAGCAAATCATAAGCCTCTGGAATTCTTCGCTGGGAAAATGTGATGTTCATGTTGATGGTTTCTTCTTCCTCAATGTAGAATCCACAGGTTTTAACACCTTTGCTTTCTTCATTGGTCTGCAGCTCCATATTGCATACAAATTTACCATATATGGTGCTTTTTGCTTACGTTACATACTACTTCATTGCTCTCCTTCTTACCCCTAAAACTAGTTCTGTTTTGCTCCTGGTTTGCATTTCTTTTAACTGACCATTGGTGAGATGGTTATTGCCATGGGGTCTCCAGTGCCAAGATTCTGCCCCATCTCTTATCATCCCATGCCTGCACTGCTCTATGTTGTGTCCTGTGCCATCACTTCTCCAGACACCTGCTGTTTTACCAGTATTGTACCAGTATTGTGTTGTATTTTATTGCCCTATACTACATTATTGTGTTAGAGCCATAAATCTCTCTGTCTAGAAAACCTGCTAATTACTGGTATCTATATAAAACTATACTGGTAGTACACAAAGATGAACACAAGAAAAACAAAATAGCCTTTGTTATAGAGTCAATTATAAACCTTACCATTGCAGAGAAAATGGCCAAAGTGAAGCTGCAGGCAGTTTATGAAAAGTTCCAACAGAGCAAGCTTGACAAGGCGAGTCCTGAAGCCTTGCAAACTCAGTACAGAGCTTATGGCCTGTTACTAGCAATGACACTATTGGGCTACAGATTTACAGCCTTCTTCGAAGGTCTGGTTCTTTCCTGAATTGCTTCTATCCGATGTTTTCTCTAACATTTCTGGGTGTGCTATAGAGTCTCATTTTTAAACAAGGAGAGTGAAATTGAGCTCTCAAGTGAAGAAACCTAAAGTATCTAAATGATGGATACAAGCTGCCTAGTCCCATCTGAGATCCCCTCTGGCTCCTAAGCTGCCTTTCCAGATGTGAAAGACTCTTGTAAGTTTTCTGCCATATCTTGCAAACTCTATCCAGATGTCCTGGACAATCGGTGCATTTGAAATAGTATTACGTACCTATGTTTAAGCAAATAAATGAAACCATAGGTGTTACATGCTACACGTATCTGGTCTTGGCGAATCAGTGGAACCTTCCCTCACACCAAAGGACACTGAAGGTCAGCTGCGAGACCTACAGGTTCACTGACTGCTCTGAGGGAGCCTAAACACCTACCTTATATGTATCTGCTTACATTTAAGCGTCTGCAGTCTGGTATTTGAGGTGAGCTGCCTCATAACAGAAAGCAGAAAACACATTTGACCTTCTTTTCTTACCACAATGAGCTGTTACAAGCAAACTCATTCCACTTGCTGCATCCACCCACCCTAATTTGCTACTTCTAATTCAGATATTCTGATCACTGCTTTTCACTTTATTAGGAAAAGGCATTCTTGTGAGAGATGTGGATATTGCATGAGAGCTTTTTTTTTTTTTCAGTTCCATGTGTCAGTAACAGTTCTGTCATTCTCACATAAGCACATCTATGACCTTGTGGTTTGCAGTTATTTTATACTCTAATAAAGATGCTTATATTTATAGTTGCTTCTAGTGCTGTGCCAGCTCTTGTTTACTACTTTGTTTGCCTCTCTCTGATCTGTAAGACTCATGCAACATCCTGACAGCAGGGACAGAGAGCAGCAACACAAGGACTGATGTACACTTTGATTAAAATTTCAGTTAGTTTATTAGGTAAGAGATGTCATCAAGTAACTTACTATTAAGGATAAGTACTAATATTCCTACTCAGTGCTAACACTTACATAACTTAGTACCTGAGTTTGATCTGTTCTTTATATATGATTACATGTAAATTTGGTTACATTTTTAACTGTTACTTCTTTATATGCGATTCTTTTTCAACATGATTACTTTGGAACAGCAGTTTCTCTTAAACATGCTCATAGAAAAAAAGTCAATCTACATAGTTCTTGTTGCTTTAATCTGTTAGTGGTATGTGATCAAAGTCTCAGACCACATGAAGACCTATGATACACAGATCCTTTGAAGCAATGTGGTCATATCCATTGATTTCAAAGGATTATGGATATGTTTCTATCTGTATATATTAGTTGACTGACTTATATTTCAGAGAAAATTGGTGTCCTCATACCGGTCTTCAAAATTTGCAGTAGCTCAGCTGTTCAGCCTTAGGAATTCTTATTTACCTGTGAAACCTGGACATTGTTTCTGTCATCTTTCCTGCTAACAAGAAAATTCTGCTGACCAGAATCCTTGTTTAGTCCGTGCATATGGAAGATACTTTGCACTAATCAAGTGTGCCAGAATTAATTCCAAAAGGAAACTTCACCTTATTGCTGCTTCTCAGTTTGTCCACCAAGTGATCGGTCCACAGAATGAAGTTAAAAACTCAGTCAAGTCAGGAAATACAAGATCTAACCAAATGTGTGACTAGCCAGCTCCTACCTTTCAAATGCAGTCACTACCTACATTTCTCTGGATAAAATGTTTGGTGTCAATTTTGTCTTGCACATGGACTTTCTGCTTTCATGATTTGCCTTCCTCTTCAATCTTCCACACTCAAACCTGGAAGGAGAGCTTGGTTAAAAATGTCAACAGCAAACATAATACCCAAATGAGAAACTTACCACGATAGTACAGAAGGAACAGTCTTAATCAACCCTGGAAAGTTACACTGCATCTAAACATAGAAACCTCCTCAAAATCATTATAGACTGTAATAAAATAGAGATTAACATCTACATTTTAATTTGTTCCTTATGGGTTAAGAACTATGTTTTTAATAGCTTACATTAGAATTAATTATTCAACATTTATCATCACTATAAAGGAAATCACACATTTAGATAATTCTGCAGACCACCTTTATTTAATTATTCTGAAGGAGAGCTGTTTTATTGTACAACTCAATTAAAAGGTGATGGATCATACATAATTTGCTTCCTTATATGGATTGTAGATTACAGGTGAATTTATCTCAAAACGTCATTTGCAGTTTTGAATATATAGTTTCACTCACAGTAGAGTGTGATTAAATACACTTAATTTTGGTGACGTAAGCTCAGGTTCTCTCCCCCTCTTTGGTAGGACAAATTTTTATTTACCTGGCAGACAATATTAACATGTTACATTCTCCCGTTCTTCAAAAAGGATGTTTGTGAAGATCTGACAGATAAAATTAAGCCTGTGACGTTACAACGCTATGAAAATTACCTCTAACTCTCTTCCTTTTATTTATGTGTGTGGGTTTGTAGTTTGTTGTAACTAATAAATATTTGTTCATTAAGGATGAACTGATGAGGGACTTGTATTCCGTCTAATAAAATATGACAGAACTGAGCTATATTTTGCTGAGTTGTTTTGAAAAACAGTAACAGCAATAAAGAAAAATGTAATTTTATACTAATGCAATTTTGCCAAGATGCATCCTGATCACTACCTTCGTGTACTATTTGCCTCTGCTAAAGCAATACCAGCCCTCAGTGGGAACCAATGTAGAGCTTTAACCATGGAAAGGACCTGGCAAGTGATTTGGCATTCACAAGAGAGGACAATGTGGTTTTGAAAGCTGCACTTCCATGCCTGCCATTCTTTATCCTTTGCAACTTTATTCATTACTGTCTATAACTTTTCTGGAGGTGCTAAGATCAATATCTTCAGAGTAGATATAGTGTGAGTCTCTTGTAAATAATTGCACTTGTGTTCTTTCTTGGTGCATCATTTTGCTTCATCTTCATTTGTTTCCTCTCCTTTCTTTATCTATGCTTGTATGTTTTCTTCTCACCCAGATTGTTTCCTTCCTTTGAAGTCCAGAACAGCTTCTACCTATCCACCCATTTTAGCCAAATGATGGGAGACTACAAAGAGTGGTTGACCAGTTGAGGCTGGGTAATCTCAGTGTATGGAGTTTTGACCTTTACAGTCAGAGTCTGGTTTATCATAGCAAGTTCACTGTGCAGAAATAAAAAAATTGGCTACTTTGGACAACAGCAATAATTCAGGAATGCAGAGGGGTTACAACCCTTTATTTCATCAGTTCAGCTTCTGTAAATCACTATGTTTTTCAACTGCATAGAGAGTTAGCTAGAACTCAGATACGGAGAGGTTTTCTGTTTGACAAAATGTGAGATTTTGAAGTCCCACTCAGTATGGGGTGGAGCTGAGACCTTTCAAAGTTTTGTTGCATTTTATCACAAAAATAAGCACTAAAACTATGGAACTGAACCAAGGAAAACTATTTCCTATTAATGTGTTTGAGGCTTTTTTGGAGAGAATTGTCTTTTTTTGTTGTTTTTGTTTCTTTTTTCCCCAGACCACCATATTCACATGTAATATATTATTTTAGACTGACCAACTTCTTTTCGGTTTGGGTTTCCTTTGTTTTTAAGAAAAATACATTTCATTGCAAAATTCCCGGGCACTTAAAATTTTCAATTTTTTTAAAAAATTTAAATTTCACTGTAGCCAACTAAAAATCATAATTAGCAGAGAGATCAAATTAAATCGTGGTGTAACTTAGCTGGAAGGAGTGTTATTATCAAAATGATGAAAGAGGTCAGATGTTTTAAACAGATGTTCAGATGGTTTTAATACAATGGAAATAGATGTTGAACACCTCTTCAGAGCACTGGTAGTAGGGTTTTCATGGTGATACAGCAGCTATCTTCTGCTACCTCTCTTAGAAAATGAGAATATTACTAAAAGTAAACTGCTGAACCATATATTAAGAGAAATTATAGTTTCCTGGATGGCTTCAAGCTACTGAGACTGATGAGCTTTTAAAAAAATTTTATTAACCTCCAAAAGCTGTGGCATTTACATCTTGTCCTGTTGTACATATTGTACTGAAATATCTATGGACCTGACAGCTAACACATAGAGAGGTATTGCCTGCGTTTCTCACTAATCAAAAATACATCTTTTAACAATTTGTCCTAAGGAAAATCTTTTTATGCAATCTCATCTTATTTTTTTTTAACGGAAATAATTTGGAAATTGATGTCTCTATCTGTCTCATTTTTTTTTCTGAATGTGTGAGATAAGTAATTTCGTTAACTGAACCTTCTTAGCTAAAGGATACAAATGGCCTCAGGATAATATTTCTTCAGCTAATCTAAACTTCTGAAATACTGGAAATTTAGTGGCACAGAAAAATCTGACCTGGCGTGTTAGATACAAATCTCTAAGAAGTTAACAATAGACAGTCCTAGATCTTCCAATTGAATGATAATTGAAGCTTAAAAAAAAAATCAGAATATTGCTTACAATATTTCTAACCAGACATAATTACTTGACCATTATTAATACAAACTAAAATTATGTCTATAGTTTTACTTATATTAGCAGAACAATGAATACAGATAAGAAAAATCCTGTGAATTAAGATATCAGGAAAAACATCACACCATGGAGACAGAATATGGTTGCCAGACCCTACTGGAGATTGCACAAAAAAAGATCTATTTTTTCTTTTGGTAGGAAATAAAAAAGTGTCTTTCCAGAAACTCAGTGTATTTCATATATGCACAACACTATGTACTGAGTTAATAAAGCACAATATGTGAGCACATCTTTTTTGTAATCATACCCTCACATATAATAAAATCATAAAGCATTTGATTTAAAAAAGCAAGTCATGGAGTTCAAACAGTGCTCTAACAGCATGTAGACCAGACCTAATTTACTGTTTGTTATTTTCTTTAGTAATTTTTTTTTCATATGTTTCTCTACCACTAGACAATCTAATCAAGTATGCTTCAGAGTGAGATGTTGAAAGGCAAAAGAACTGAAGATTACTGGGTTGATACAATAAAATAGAAGGCAATATATCAGATTTCCCATAAAGCTTAGTCATCAGTGTAATGTCCTTTCCTCACATGTTAAGTGTACATGTATACTTGGAAAAGAAAGGCTGCAGGCTCTATTTAATTTCCACCACTGCTTAAGACAACAGAATCCTCTTCCAGCATTTTGTAGGCATACGAAATTTTCATCAACTAAAAGAGTTTACTAGTGTCTTCAGTAAATATTTCCATTGTGTCTTGATTAAACCAACACCTATTAAAAAGTCCTTAAATCCTACATAATGCGAACAGAAAACAGCAGTGGATGAGAAAAGCATCATAAATAGCTGGATCAACAGCCAGTCAACACTGAATGGCAATATCTTGCTTTTATACCTATAATGAATAATACTGAGACATCACACCAGCAGGCCAGCCCTGGAGTAGGAGGATCACATTTAATGCCCTTTGTGTAATCAGTTTTGTCACTGATGACCTTTGTTAGGGGTCTATAATATTTACAAGGTCCTAGGTGAATTACCTCACAGAATTAAAAGTACGTTGTAGTTCAATTCCTGCACTGGTACAGCTTTGGTATTCTTACATTAGAGTTTGTTGACAGCAATATTCCCACGTGGAAAGATGTGTATGGGCTATATTTATTATCAACTATACCATGCTGTTCCACAAGGTGGAATCTTCACTACTTCAGGTAGTAAGGTCATGACATTCACCTCCATTTGTCGCAATAACCATTTAATTATGGAACTACATCAGTTTACTCTGGCTGGAGATTTGTCCTGATTTTTTGAAAGAAGCACATGTGATCATTCTTAAAAAGCCAAGGAGATACTCTAGCTCTAAAGACTAAATTAATAAGCAAGCAAAATAAAGGCACAACTAGTTCTATAATACACAATAACACAAACTGATAAAAAAGACTTTATTTTTGTGAGTTATATATGATAGCAATACTATGAGAAGATTAGTGTACACAATCAGATGAGATGCGTCTTAATGTTATAAAAAGGTATGACGGGTATATAGTCGAAGATATATCTCATCTGCAGAACATAACATTTTATTACATATGTCTTTTCTTCTACATTTAAAGTGTTGGGTTTTTTTAAATGGAAATTATAAGTATACATGCATATTTTTTTCTTTGGCAGCCTTTTAATTTCCCTTCTGGATATCATGGTATGCTTAATCAAGACTATTATTTAAATTGCTCTAAATAAACAAATAAACAAACAGAAGCATTGGCATACCACTGATTTCCTTTGAAATCAATGAATTTTTTTGTGAGTTGAACACTTTCATTTGCATTTTTATTTATATTATATTGTTCTATACAGACAGTCAACACAGTAATGGACTAAAATTATTCCACAGTAAGCAAGCTAAGCTGGCATAAATGAATTTCAAGGGTTTGAATTTTAAGATAATGATCAAGATAGGGTTCAAGGCATTCTGCAAGCCTGCCCACTGCCTAACTATATATTATTACAATTATTAAATATTTTTATAGTCTTATGTTGTAGTGAAGCCTGAACCAACACAGTGAAAATGCCTACTATAATCTGCTCTCTCAAAAAAATGCTTGAATATATATGTATATATTATATGTATATGTGTGTGTATAGGTAGCTTTGGTTTAAATCTTTACATGTGTATACATATATGTATATATACACACGCACACACACACTCAAGTGTGTGTATACTTGTATATACCAGGCCTCTCTCAGGTGTGTCAGATGCTAGTGCCCCTGTTGTGTACTCCCACTGCTGTCTGTCTTGGTGAAGGAAGGCTGTGATGAAAGTGCAGCACCAACCTGCAGCATGGCACTGTACTTTTGGGATGCAAAGAAACCATAAGTTTGGTGCAATGTCTCCCTGATTTTTGTTAATATTCTTGTTCAAAGACATCTCTTCTAAATTTCAACAATGAAATCTCCTCTCCCTGAAATTGAACCAAACTTGTATGCATCATGTGTCCTGTATTGCCTCAACACCTTCTTACATCTTTTTCCTGCCTGGAATATAAAAGAGATTTTAGAACTTTTAGTATGCACAGATTGTACTTTTAATGCACTGTTTTACATTTTTCCTTTAAGACACCCATGTATTTTAAATAATGTATGATTACCTTGCTGTCATTCCCTTCGTGTTCAAATTAGTAAGATTTTTTTTTGTACATGCATCAAAATTGTTTGATGTTCTCTGATAGAGATGCTTTTAAAGATGTTCATGTCAATACAGATGTAGAAGTCATATAATCATATTTTCAGCTGTGACGATCTTTAATATTACATAGAACTGGTACTGTGAAAAAAGGAAATGTTGGTTAGTTTCTAGCTTTTGTAGGTCTTAAAGCAGTTTAGAGAACTATTCCAATGAAGAATTAATTTCTGCAGATCTAATAGACTAATTGAATACTTCAAAGCATTGTATTGAGTATATAAGAGTCATTTAACACGCACTAGTCTCTCCCTAACAATGATTAATGATAGGGCATAAAAAATTAGATCAAACAGTTTTCTTGTTCTTTAATTTCATCTTTATCCATAGAAAATGCTGCTTAACTGCTTAAAGGTTTACACCTTCCATCCATTTTTACACTTATAAATCTGTAAAAGGAAAGTTTAATTGTTGTATGTTGTTAACCTTCTCGCTTTAAAATAAGGAATAGAAATTCTGATATTTGCAAATGAACCTTAGTACCTACATATGCTCTCATTAAATACTAAATATAATAGTTCACTTTTTATTAAAACTGATTATTTTTGTTACAATAATCATAATGTCATTTTAGGACCACTCACACTATTCCTAAAGGTAGCCTAAGAAAGTTCAAGATAAAAGGGAAATAATTTACAAAACATGAAGAAGAATTTTAAGGTAGATTTTAGAGTCTTTCTTGCACTTGGCACTGAATGAGATCAGGAAGATAGGTAGCAAAGCTTGATCATTAGGCAACAAAATTTAGCTGTGATCTTAAGTCATACCAAGTTAGTCTTCACTGTCTTTAAGACAAGCAGTAGCTGGAAATCAAGAAAAAAACAAGAGGGGAGAGAAAAAGGATGAGGTATAGCCTTGAAATGCAGTGGATATGACAAAAGCCCTGACATTTATCATACTGAAATATTTACATGTTAACAGGTATCTCAGTCCATATTTTTAGAGAAGAATGCAAATAATATAATAACGTTAGATGTAGAGAATGCTAAATATTATTTCCGAAATGGAATTCCCTTATGGAAAAAATTCTGAGGCTTACCTGTTTTACTGCGTGGTTTTGAGGATGTAATTTTTCCCAATTTAAGAAGGAACAACATTTATCTAAAGCTCATATTCTCAGCACTGTTGTGACGATGCTTGATTAGGAATATCTTATTTCCCTGTCTTTATTCACAATTATTTTGGTTACACATCAAATTATGAGAGGTAATGGACATGCATAAACCAATCACACAAATACTAAAGGTATGTACACAAAGCTGATCCTTGTATATGCACAAGGTACCTATGTCATTTCTGGCCCCTCTTATGTGCAAATGCATCATCTGCATCTCCATATTTCTGAGTTTACCTTAGATTGCTTTAGCAGTAATGAACAAGCCCTTTCAATTTTTGATACCCTTCTTCGCATCAGAAACTAACATAGGCCTTCAACAAACCTAACGTTATGTACAGAAATTTCAGCATGTCTTTATGCATATGTCCAAGGATCACATTAGTTCTTTCAGCAAGATCTCTTTACTAGGATGCAGTCAATCTACTGTAATATATAGTTCTGCCTGATCCTATACACATTTTCTTAATCTAGCAGATGGGATTCTGTGAATATTCTTTTTTTTTTTTTTTTTTTTTTCCCAGTCCACTAAGACATATTCATGATTGCATCACTATGACATAATGAATAATTAAAAAGTCTTATTTAATGTGTTACTAGGAGAGACGTTCTTTGTTAGGGAAGGCAATCACGCTGTTCCATCTTACAATTTAGTGTGGTTGTGAGCATGTCTTGAAGTCATTCTAACAGTCATTCCAAAAGCAGTATTTTAAGGAGTTATGATCCTGAATGTGGTAGCTAACTTCTGCTATGGTTTCTAAGTTTGTCAGATATGCATTAACCATCAGATGGATATCTATGTACTTCCAAGCAATCCAGAGAATGTATAGTCGCTAGCTGATACCTGGTAGAATATCTGATATTACACCCATTCTGATGGTTAAGGGTTCTTTTCAGGATTTAATTAATTTAAAGTTTTAAGAGAAAAGAAAGAGTGAGCAATGATTTAAATTTATTTAAAAAAAAAAAAAAGAAAGTAAACCCAGAATAATCCTAGACAAGAGAGACAGAAAAGGTTGTTATAAGAAGCATTACTATACTGAGATTTTAATAATTAAATAGAATGTGCTTTTAAAAAGGTTTGGGGTTTTTGTGGGCTTTTTTTCCCCTGTTTGAACCATATGAAGTGGGAACACATTCTAAGGGTTTTTATCTTTGAAATTTATGTGGTTTTTTTTTTTTACTTTGGTCGTGATACAACATTTTTGTCTTTAATTAAGGTCCTTGTCTTTCAGTGAATTTATGGCTCAACCAAGGCACTGAACATCTCAGCTTTTTTTTTTTTTTTTTTTTTAACATAGTAAAATAACTTACTAATGAGAATAACAATATAACAACATGGGGAATATTATACAAATGAAAAAAGAAAAGATATCAAAGATTCATGAATCACATTCATTTTTGGATTTTTAAATGCAATTCAAACTCGAAGAGTGCTCCCACAACTGCAACTTATTTTCAATTCATTGGCAATTGCAAAGAAAAAGAAAAAATCTTTTTTTTTTTCTGTATGAATCAGGGCTTTCAACCCCCCTTTCCCCACAAGAAGAAATGTTTTCAAACAATTTTAAAGAACCAGAAAATTATAAGTTTTAAGTTTCTAAATAAATGCAAGTAAATCTTTGCATAAATAAGTATCCTTGTAGTGCAGATGGATTGTCAGATGTCTGTGGACATGTTTCTGAAATGTACATTGTATGATAAGTTAAGTGGTCTTTCTGGATATTTCTGCATATTTATGATTTCTAAAATTCTTAATTTTTTATAATTGACAGTGTATTATTTAAACCAACTGCTAGAAGAGGTCTATAGCCATATCATATTCAAATATAAGCTTTTTTATACCATAAGTGGCTCCCAAATAGTTTTATTATACTATGTAATATGTCATCTTCTATATTATTTTGAGAACAAAGCAGCAAGCATATTTCTATATAGTGAATAATAATATGGATATAAAAAAGATTCTAGTTGTATTGAGAACAAGAACTATGTCATTACCCAAAGAAGGTATATAAACATTTGCCTCATAAATTTTATGGTGTGTTGTGCAGTATTTTAAATTCTACTAAAAGAAAGATCTAATACTTCCCATAAGATTTCCCAGTGGACAACTGAGACTATTTTTCCTGGCTTCTGAACTTCAAATCAAGTCCATTGGAAAGAGTCTCATTATTTTTTTGATCAATCTACTGATGGGAGCAGTGCTCTAGTATGATCAATATGACTACATTTAACTCCTTCTAAGCAGAGATTTTTATAAATAAAGGTCCATTCAGCTGTGGATCATTGCTCACTTGTGAAAGGCTGGTTCTTTCATAGTACAGGTAAGATTCGGTCTACATGAATTTTTTTTTTAATCTGTTTTGGTTTTTTACCACTTTATATCATACAGACAATTATGTTGAAATATTATATAATGATAGCAAGGAAAAGATGTTAAAATCTGTTGGGAGTTGCCCGGAATAATTTTCTTTGGAGAAATACATGAGCTTTCTTACATTTTGAATTCATGAAATTACTTCATTTCTTGTAAAGGCTTTCTCAAGGCTTATTAATTTCAAAATGAAAAATGATGTAGAATCATAGAATCATTTAGGTTGGAAAAGGCCTTCAGGATCATCGAGTCCAACCATCAACCATGCCCACTAAACCATGTCCTGAAGTACCCCGTCTACTCACTTTTTGAATACCTCCAGGGATGGTGACTCAACCACTTCCCTAGGCAGCCTGTTCCAATGTCTGACAACCCTCTCAGTAAAAAAATTTTCCTAATATCTAACCTACATCTCCCTTGCCACAACTTGAGGCCATTTTCTCTCATCCTATCACTAGTTACTTGATAGAAGAGACCAGCTCCCACCTCACTACAACCCCCCTTCAGGTAGTTGTAAAGAGCGATAAGGTCTCCCCTCAGCCTCCTTTTCTCCAGACTAAACAGCCCCAGTTCCCTCAGCTGCTCCTCATAAGACTTGTGCTCCAGGCCCTTCACCAACTTGGTTGCCCTTCTCTGGACACACTCCAGCACCTCCATGTCTTTCCTGTAGTGAGGGGCCCAAAACTGAACACAGTACTCGAGGTGCGGCCTCACCAGTGCCCAGTACAGGGGAACGATCACCTCCCTGGTCCTGCTGGCCAGACTATTTCTGATACAGACCAGGATGCCATTGGCCTTCTTGGCCACCTGGGCACACTGCTGGCTCATATTCAGCCGGCTGTAGGTTTCCCGGCCAAAATGTTACCTTAGATAATTAAATTATCTCAACCTAAATTTCCAACCTATAGTTTTAATTCTATCATTTACAATGAGTTTTTCATTTTCCTTCACAACTTTTGTGCACCATGAACAGAGATTTCTGGCTGGTAGTGACTCATCACCCCATAATTAGTTGCATTTTGACACCCTGGCATACGAAGGAATAGAGTTCATATCTGATGACACAAAACCCAATACTGTTTACAGGCTATTGAATGGGAATATAATGCACATTAACTTATGTGCTATCTACCTGGTCCTAATTCTACATGAAAGCAGATGCACTTCACAGAAATGAGTGTCCAGCAGCTGTCCATCTGTCCTGCACAGATGCACTCACAGGGCAAGTGAGCACTCAAGCACACGTAGGGCACCTGTGAAGATGTCTGAGCCATCACTGCCATTACGTTCTCTGTCTGGATGAAAATCCAGCTTCAGGTAGAACATGCACAGTTTACAAGTGCGTTTTTAGAAAACCCAGCAAAGCAGTTACTTAACCACTCTCTCTGTGTGAACAGCTTTGGGACGGATTCATTTTACCTGAGGTGAAATGCTGACAATGTAAATCTCTCCACATCTAGCCACCATCACCTCTCTTTACAGTAACTGCAGGGGGAAAAAAGGCATTTTTAGGACACAGCTTAGCTGATCTATTGAGGTGCTTTTAGTATATGCTGAATCAGACTCTAGAAATGGCTACTTATCCCTCATGATCATAAAGGGTGTTTTGATAACTAATTCAGATGTCTGCACTTATTTAGAAAAAAATCCATCTTCTGTGTCCTGTATTCCACCTTAAATCCAGGTTAGGTATTGTTGATTTTTACTCACTAAGATAAAAATTGCTATTCTCTGTGGAGTATATATGCAGGGCTGGATCATGGTTGCTATAGCAATACTAATTCTTTCAGATTTATATTCAGGTCTAAAAATATATAAACTAGG
Source organism: Haliaeetus albicilla (assembly GCF_947461875.1). NCBI lineage: Eukaryota > Metazoa > Chordata > Aves > Accipitriformes > Accipitridae > Haliaeetus > Haliaeetus albicilla. The sequence continues at coordinate 46,917,806 of NC_091485.1, forward strand.
GAAAGAAAAAAAAAACACCAAAACTTTATATATATTTAGAATGCTTTGCTCGTACAAACATAAATAATTCAGTTGCTGTCTTTGCCCTGTGAATTTTTCCATATAGCTTTTCTCACTTTTCCATTTTTGAAATTTCTGAAATAATAGCATTATGAGTTTTAAAGCCATGAATAAATGTTTGAAAGAATCTCTTTTAGTAGTCTTTATGGACTGATCTAAATAGATGTTGTTATGGCCTTTTTTTTTTTTAGTATAATTTTAAATAATATTTTTAGTTTTCCATGTGTCAGCTTGACTTCTCAGGTGAAAAGAAAATGCTCTAACTGTTCATCGCTGTTAACAAAATATACAGATTACAATGAAACAATATACAAACTTTAAAGTGAGCAATTGGCATTTTTTTCCTGAATAATATTTTGTTGTTGTTGTTGTTCAAAACCTATTACTATTTTTCTCCTTTTCAGGACATATCCTGCTTCATGTACATGATGCTTCTGCCAGTGGGTTCCAACAGCAATTCACCATAGTGCTGATTCTGTCCTTCTTCCTCTTCCAGATAAGAAATGAATAGTGCCTGTAGCCTGTATTTTGCTGCCAGCTAGGCAACGCTATCACTTTATTTTTTGTGTTATATATACTTTGGTTTTATGGTGCAACCTCCGCAATCATTGCACATGTTATCATAATGTATATGTGTGCAGAAAGCCAAAAGCAATCATTTTTCAAGTTCTTAAAGTAGTAACACAGCTGACATGTAAATACTCTTTAGATCAAGAAGGTATAATGGTCCCACGTATCAGTGACATCTGTCACCTAGCCCCTAGGGCTGTGAAAAAACCCAAGTTCTTACTGGGATGAATGAACAGGAAGGTCACATATGAGAAATGTGAAGTACTCATAATAAGGTCTCAGCTGCTTTTTGCCCAGTTCTTACTACTCTGTTTCAAAAAAAGGCATGGACCTACTGGAGGGAGTCATAAAGAGAAATAGAGGAACAACCGAAGTTTAGAAAACATAATTTATGAGGAAAGATTGGAAGAACAGAAGTTATTCAACCCAGACATGACAAGATGGGGGAGAAATTAAATAAGAGTGTTCATTATTTAAAATGCAATAAACTAGATAGACGCAAAGTCTTTAGTATAGGCATTACAAGACATTTCTGATAAAAAGTGTTTAAAGATCAGAACCTTTTACACAAGGGAACCTAAGAAAAGATAAAAAAATTTATTGGGAGTGTCGCAGTTTTGGATGATCCAATCTGCATGGATCAAATTGCTGTGTTGGTTATTCAACACAGAGAGGACCATGACTTTCTGTGATTTTACATTTCTAAATTCCTCCCATGGCCTAAAATGTTAAAATTAATTTAGAACTACTTATAAAATCCTTTCTGATTGTTCATTATAACTCAAGCTACAGGACACACAATAGGCATAATCTAAAATGTAGTATTTGTTCATTTGAGATTGTATGTTCCCATTTCCCAATGGGAAATAATGGTGTCTGAGGATAAACATTTTGTTGTTGTTGTTGTTTTGTTTTGTTTTCTGAGTTACTCTTTGTGATATCATTTTTCCTTCAAGTTCTTTGTCTGTGTTGCCTGAGAACAAATTGTGAACTCAGACCACTGTTTCCCAGTGTTGCCTGAGAACAAATTGTGAACTCAGACCACTGTTTCCCAGTCCTGCCTAATAATGCCCATGTGCTTATTTCTGTTGCCCTTAACTGCACAGTGGATATGAATCTGTAGTCTAAAGTTCTATCTTTTTAAGTCATATTAGGAAAACGTAGATTCTTCTCCATCGTTCAATCCTTAATCCAAACCTTGTTGTTGAGCAGATTGATCATCATATATTATGGTTCATATCAAGGTCACCTTTCAATAATGGGTATTGAAACTGAGTTACAATGTTTCAGGAATGTTTTCATGTCTGAAAAAAGTGGTAAAGCATTTTTTCTGGAGAGGGAGAGAAAAAGGTGGAGAAATATGAGGGAAATACAAATTTCAGTCATAATCAAGCCAAACTTTTCCAGTACAGGTTTATGAATTCTTGCAGGAGTGTTAAGGTTAATCTCTCTTTGGCTCAACTAGAAACACTATGGATGAATCTCAGATTTCCAGCTACGGTATGCATATTGTAAATTATTAGTGCCAGCAGACAGATGATTTGGAAAGAATGAAAGCATACTATTACATTACTGTTCTAGTTTTCCTAATCTGAAGCCAGTGGGGAACAGTAAGCTCCATGCATAAATAAGCTGATGACAGTTGATATGCATTCCTGGTCTACCACAGTGTTTTGTCTTGCCACAACTGGCCACAGTCATTTTGTGCTATTTCTACTAACCCATTAGAACAATTCTGTTAAGAAAGAGTAGAAGTTAGAGAGAATTTGGGTCTTAAGTTAAAAATGTCCATCTTGCTTGTTGACCTCAATGCAGACTTCATCTACAGAGATGCTGTATAAGCTAGTCACCACAATCAAAGTTTATCATATCAAAGTAACAAGGTATCTTGCTTTGCTACTTCATTTGATCAGAAAGAAAGTTTAAAAACATTATAAAAGGACAAATATTATTCGTTGAACTTTTTGTGTTGTCATATTTCTGCTTATGATACAGTTAAATTCCTTTTTCCAAACATGATGTAACCAACCCTTTTAGCAGAGAACAAATTCCTTCTGATTAAAACATTTAGAAACACACTTGGAAAAGCTTCCTTCTTCCTTTTCAATTGCTCTTTTGCATATATTGAATGATAGCAAGATGTGTGGTGAGTTTCCATAAAGGGAGACTTTTTCAGTGAGAGAGGCATTTAGTAATCTTAACTTCAGAAAATGCATAAATAAGGTCTTCATACTACCTTCTGGTCTACAGATTCCTGTTTACAAAATGATCCGTTGAACCATGACCTCAACTTCTTCATTCTACTAAAGAACCATAGGTAGGTATTAACAAGACTGATGATCTGGCTTTCAGGCATGAACTTAATTTTTAGTTATCTTTCTGAATGTTTTAAAATTTACCATTACTATCCACTAAGATATTGTACATATCCTGAACAGAGAAAAGCAATCATTGAATAATACATTATGAACAATTATTTTCATTCTGCACAACTTCTTTCATATCTCTAAAGTCTTCTGTGATTGTTAGTAAAGAAATCAGTGCTGAAAGAACATCTTTGAATTGAGCTATATTCTGAGATCTTGAACTCCCTGGACAGAAAGACTGGACAGAGCTGGTCTTCAGCATGACCTTGAGTTACATCAGAAATAGTTGGATTTGATTTATATTTCCCCTCTCTCATATTTTTCAAGGCATTGATGTTTTATTAATGAGAAATATTGCTTCACAGTATTTCCTTTCCTCTGCTCTATGAAGTTTAAAGTCAACTAATCATCACAGAAGCTTATTCACATTTTTTTAAGACACATCTGAACTAAAAATGGGACTTTTTAAAGTTCATCCATCATTTCGGAAATAAGCAGCTTTTTGATGGAAGCCTTGAGTGAACAGTTCTACACTTCAGCTGCAAAAACTATGTCAAATATATGGGTCAAGGATTTTATAACAGGAAGATGAAAATCTCATTAACATCATGTTTTAAAGCTGTCCAGTCAGAAATGCCTAATAAAGAAAAAAAGAAAAGCAGATTTTTATAGTTTATTTACCCTCATGTATGTTTATATTTTGCAGGTATATTTCATTCAACAAAGAAATAAATGCTACTTTAAGAGAACAACCACAGCTACTCAGCAGTCTTTGGTTTTCTTGCAATACACAAAACAACAGTCTCTCTTAATATGTTTCCTATTAGCAGAATACTCTCTCAGTTAGGTGCATCAAAGTACTGATGACTACACTGAAATAAGAAAATGCAACTCTGAAATTACATTCAATCATTACTTGGTAACTTAGTGGCAGTGGCTTTTTAAACAGTATAGTCCAAATACATTCATGTACTACCTGCCAGAAAATGAATAGTCAGCTGATTGTATGTTTAATACTTTTTGCTTTTCAAACAACTTAATCTTTCTCACCTGTTATTTTATCCCAGTTGTAAACACTATAGAGGTACAATCTGCAGAATAAAACTGAATTCAACCATATTTCTAAAGCTACTTGAGAAGAATTTTTTAATAGGAAAAAGCAAAAAAGTTCTATGAATGACTTTGTACCATGGAGAGAGAGCAAGGGGGAGACTTTCTGTTCTTAATGGAAGACAATTCCATTTTGAATTGTGGAATAAGAAAGCCTGGTTTGTTTTCTTTTAATGTATTGCACCAGCAAGATATTACTTGCCTAGCAGACTAACTGAATTGACTCTCAGGAGGTGGCTGGACATTAATCAAGACTCCTTAGTGTTTTCTAAGTTTTTAGTGGTTTCTGGGAACCTGTGTTCAGTTTTCTTTTTGTACTACAGTTTGTCAGACTTTTGTCAGTTTTCCAAATAATTTTTTTTTTATGACAACAAAAATAACAAAAGTATGAGTACATTGCTCATAGTATATAAGAGGCGTTAAATTTATATAAATAAATACTTCAAGCAAATTATGTTGTGCAATCACCAGGAATTTGACTTTAAGTCTCATTGACACCTTTTGAATAGCTGTTCCTAAAAATTTTAGTGAACAGATCTATGAGATTGAATTGCTGACAGGTAATTTTATGACAGTGATTATTGTTAGACAGAAAGTGAAATATTTGAAATGATAGCTGGTAGGGATGATTGTCAGATTGCTGATCCTTAGAAGAAATCTCAGCATGAAGCAGAATACAAGTCAGGATTCCTAATTGATAAATCCCATTGTTTTTCTGTAAAAATCATACCATCCCTGCCAAAAATCCTAAATACTATCAAGATGTTTATTAAAAAAACCTGTGCTACTGGATTATTGAAAACAAAATAACCTGCTGCTTAATAGTCCAGTAAGATTAGTAACATCCTGGATTTGTGAAACAATAAGAATTGGCTGAGTAATATATATGATTCCTAGTTGCTTTATTATTCCTTCAGAAGTGATACATACGACTCCTGCATCTAGAAAAGCATTTATTTCCATCTCACTAGCCCTGATGAGCAGATTTGGTTTAATACAGAACTATCTCAATTCATTAGTAGCATTGTTTCTTTTTCCAGCCTGTATTGGCTACATGAGGGCTTGAAGAATAGTAACAGTCTTGTCCTAAGGCCTGCGATGAAGTCTGATTCTAATACTCAGCAATCTGAATTGTTCCTGTGTGACAACTTCATTGTCAAGACTGTGAACTGTGCCTGAGGTGCTTCATCCAGATCATGTAAAATAATTGAACAGTAGGCACTAATAAGACTTACACATTAAGGATGTTGAAAATTTCCTGGATTTCTTTTCCTATGTTTTATTATGTCTCGATAATGAAGTCTATAATTATAACAAGTTTCTTTCCATTATGTTTCTGCTCATTGTCTTTTTCACAATGAAGCAAATGCTGAATTTTACAAGTTTCATGTGGGAGTCAAGAACTGCAATCTGAGCATTGCCGCTCAGAATTAGCTCTGTATTTCACCTTCCCTCTAAGTTTGTGCTGGTTCTTTTGCAACATTTTGTTTCTGCTTCTTGAACTACGATACGATGAACTTCTTATGTAGCTCACATTTGTAAAAGGTGAGCAAGCTCAGAGTTGTTTCCAGACTTTCAGTTGTTTCTAGAGTCTCTCAACATTCTCTTGCACATCCTTTCTTTTGTGAGACAAGCCCACATGTGTTTAAAACTAACAGCAACATACTTAATAACAGCATAATTTTAATGCTAAGTTTCAGTATTATTTCTACCTACATTTTGCCTCAAAGGATACAAGTTTTTTGCTCATTTATAATACATAATACACAGATCCTTCCAGTTCTTCTGAATGTGTGTATTTTGAGTTGACATAGGAGAAAAACTATGGTCTTGTTCTAGAAAGAAGATGATAACTTGTGGAGACAAATCCAGAGGATTTTCCCATATAAAGGTTACCATAATTTTAGAATAACACTTATGCAATTTGGGCAGAAGAATTTTTAATTAGCCTCTAAAGAAATTTAAAAATTAGCTCATAATATAATTATGATCCCATAGTGCTGTCTTAAACTCAGGACTAAGGATTCTTTCCTCCCATTATTGTTTCTTACTTAATATCAGAAAGACATTTCTAAAGCATGCTATTTATAGTTTTGAAATGGGAACACTATATTCATTTATGGTGTCATATCTCTCTATACTGCCAAGAAGCCAATATGTTAAGTGTATTCGAGTGCAGGCTAATAGCTAAGTGCAGATCATGAGCAAACTAAGTGCACATAAATGGTTCAAGCTCAACCCATTCAGTTTTATATCAGGGTAACTGAATAACCTGGACTGTTGTGAAAGTTGAGGACATGACGACATCTCTACACTGCATGAAATAAACAGCAATTTTTTCAATTTTTTCTCTTATCAATATGAATAAACAATTAAAATATTGCCAGTGTGGTATTTATTAGATTTTAGAAAAAAAATGTAGAAAAAGTCCTAGCCACATAATAAGGAAAACATGAGAAGAAAATTAGACTGTAGGAGTAACGATTCCTCCCTCATCTTCATGCCCATGTACCAGCAGAGCTTGAACTTCTAGTATTTACCAAGCCAGCCTGATGCCATAACCACAAAAGGCAATAGCATGACTAAGCCTCAGCTGCTGGATACGGTTGTAGAGAGGTATAGCGGAGTCTTCAGGCCCATGTTCTTCCTTTTCTGATTTTCTTTACCATTGAGAGTAAAAGAATTGGAAAAAAAAAAAAAAGTAACTGTAATAGAAAACTGTCCTGTAAGTAGACTTTTAAGTCTACTATATACTTTCCCATACTTTGGCAGCTTCTGAAGAGAAGGTAACTTACTTCATCTGGCTAAAAAAAATCAATATTATTTCTGTGCAACAGATAGGATGCAGCACTTATATCTGGTTTTTTTTGATTCATGCTCTGTCACATTTGCCTTGCAAAAATCATCTGGCCAGGCACATAGTCATACATCTTAGAAAAACAAAGGTGTCATCTGCAGAAACTGATACTCTAACCCTTGACTATATTCAAAAATCATCATGTCTTGTCAAAGAGGATGAAGCATCAATCTGAGTTCATAATAAAATAAGATTATTCACTGCAGTTATCACGTCACTGCAGGATTGCTTTGTCTAGTGCCAAAAGGAGGAAAAAAGAAGTCATTTTGATCCCAGATAGTCATTAATTCTCTACTCCACTAAATATCTAAATGCATGTTTAAAGTATGTCCATCCTAAAAGAGGAGAATGGAAATCAACGTATTCTCTTGCACCTATTTTTGGTTCTGATGCGCCTATAACAGCATGACTTGTCACAGGATGGGAATTTAATTATGCAGATAGCAAAGAAAACATCCAAATGTGAGGTTTCCCTTGAGGTTTTTTTATGAAAGAAAATATTTATCTAAAACGAAATTGAAGTTTAACATCCACTTACAAATATTTAACTCCTTTGTCATAGTAATTTTCTCTAATGTTCTAATTCAGCCTTTAAAAAGTTAAGTTTTTGTCTTGGTGCATGTTTATGGATTTTCTGTTTTTCTGCCAGGGTAAATATAAAAAAATATACATGTGTGTATGTGCACATATATGCAGAAATACATATATACAATATATATACTATATATATATCATATACATACGTACGTGTGTGTGTATATGTAGTGTATATGTGTTGTGGGTTGACCCCAGGAGGCAGTTAAACACCACCGAGCTGCTCACTCACACTCCCCTAGAAGGATAGGGCACAGAATTGGGAGGACAAAAGTGAGAAAACTCATGAGCTAGGATAAAGACGGTTTAATATGTAAAGCAAAACCCGCACACGCAAGCAAAGCAAACCAAGGAATTCATTCACCACTTCCCACTGGCAGACAGGTGTTCAGCCATCTCCAGGAAAGCAGGGCTCCATCACATGTAACGGTTATGTGGGAAGACAAATGCCATCACTCTGAATGTGCCCCCTTCTTTCTTCCCCCAGGTTTATATGCTGAGCGTGATGTCCTATGGTCTGAAATATCCCTGTGGTCAGTTGGGGTCAGCTGTCCCAGCTGTGTCCCCTCCCAACTTCTTGTGCCCCCCCAGCCAACTGGCTGGTGGGGTGGGGTGAGAAGCAAAAAAGGCCTTGGCTCTGTGTAAGCACTGCTCAGCAGTAACGAAAACACCCCTGTGTTATCAACACTGTTTTCAGTACAAGCCAAAACCACTAGCCCCATACCAGCTACTATGAACAAAATTAACTCTATCCCAGCCAAAACCAGCACAATATATAAACAGACTTTTTATATATAAAAATCTGTATGCATGTATATGTCTGCATACAAACAAATTCACATTGACCAAAATGGAAATGTGCAAGTTCCAATATGAAACCTTCTTATTTAGAGTTTCTTTACATGAAAAATATTCATATATCCATTTGGAACAGGATTCATCTAGAATGTGGGCAATGACATCTGCCCCTGTTCTGATATGTCTGAGCAGAGAAACACTGTGCTTCTACTGTATTTAGTGGAGAACTAATCAATAAGGATACCAGCATTTTAAGAGTGAATCATCTCAGGCCCACAGAAGTATTTACTTTGTTCAGATAAATAACGCCTTTTGTTGCATTTACTCTATCAATTATATCTCCACCATTTACAGTGGTCACTTAGCTCACATCTACATTGTAGGCAACTGAAGTTAGGTGAAATATCACTTCTCAATATACAGAGGTGTGTGGTCTTTCAACCTCTGGGTAGGGACAGAGAACACAAGGACTCTAGATTCCATCCCTGCACACAAACACATTGATATAATAAATAATGTTAATCCCCATTGATAATCAGAAAATGCACTTGATGTTCTCTGTGATTACTTCTTTTATTTATTTTAATTTCATGACAGTCTTTTAAATAACAAAAATAAATATAATGCAAGGACTCACACTAAAACCAGTGAAACGTGTAACTGAGGATAAAATATTTAGGAAAGTTTGCTGCTTGTTTTGTAAATAATTCATACATTGATCTTGCTCTCCACGAATGATAATAAATCACAAGTTGAAATTGATTTGACCATGTGAGAAAAAGTTAGGGTCACAGAGAACAAAATGTCTTATATGAAGGAATTAACTTTTATAATTTATAATTTGATGGCAATTAGACATATGTTAAGTATTCAAAGCACTAAAAAATGTTGATTCTTTCAAATAGTATTTACAAAACCATAATGAATTTAATAGACTTAACTGTACGAAGATTTCAATATTCAGAATGGAATCTGATCAAATGTTGAAAAGAGAAACATTACATAGTGCAGTCCTTAGGATATTGCTCCAGAGCTGAGAAACCAAGTTCCCTTTTACATTCTTTGACTATTAGTTTATTGTGGGTTTGTCTTCTTCACCAGTTTTTTTCCCCACTTTTTTCAGCCCTGCATACAAAAACGGAATAGAAAAAGAATTGATCCTCCCTCTCAGCGATAAAAGCCACAGAGTTACTGTGATCACCAAGAGTCCTTAAAGTGTAGAGTTGCTGCCATTTAATGTTGGATGTTGGCTGATTTTTTACCTGCACTTTCCTTTCCATGAATTACAAGGAATGTGACCCACAGGTCCCCCGAGATCATTGTTACAGAGCTTTACTGTAGCCTCACTAATTATTTCCCTCAGTATATACTTAGGACTCAATGATCTCCTCTTCCTGGCTGAAATTCCTGCTGTTATATCCAGTAGAGTTCTGTGGTTTACAAATGTCCATCAAAAATTTTTGCATCATGCTTTCAAGGTAAAAGGGAGCCTTTAATCTTACCAAGCCTCCAGGTTTCTTGTTTTATCAGCTGAAGGGGAAAAGGAGGAGTATTTGCTACTCCAACCTTTCAGTTTCAGGCCTTACTCAACTTATTTTCAGGACAGCATCCCTTGTGAACGATAAGCAAGATGTACTGGCAGTTTTCATTTTTTAATTACAAATAGCTTTTTAAAGAATACATATGTGACAGATGGCAATGCACACTTTTTTCCTGGATCAGAATCTTCATAAAAACAGTTGGTAGTGTAAAAAGAAAGGATTAGGTCTAAAATGCAAGAAGCCTTGTGCATTTGAGCTCATTATGGGTGTTGTTCTGACTGTCAGAAAAATAAATAGTTAATATTCCTAATGAAAGTCAATGTAGGCTGTACATCATTTAGGATCATGTGAACCTTTTTGTAGTGTTGATGTCTCATTGCTATTACATGTGAAGAGAGGTAGAATAGGGATGCCTTAACTTTTAACCATATGAATACTTTGGAAGGTGAAGACATGCATGGACTAGTGAGTTGAACAGATGCATGATTAAAGTAAATAACGGTTCAGAGGCTTTCTTCTTAACTAATGTGTACACAGGAAAAATTTTGCAATGCTTTTATTAAATTTCAGTTTCTTATAAAGGCTGAAGCCTTGCAAAGACTTAATCTGGTCAATAGGTGAGTTACTCATGGGTATCAGTTTGTGCTTGAATTGGCTGTTAGTGAGTGTGGTGTTTTAATTCGTTAATTTCTTCACTCTGTACAAAGTAGCCCAAGGCCAGGTTGGATGGGAATTTGAGCAACCTGGTCTAGTGGAAGGTGTCCCTGCCCATGACAGGGGGGTTGGAACTAGATGATCTTTAAGGTCCCTTCCAACCCAAACCATTCTATGATTCTATTCAATGATTCTATGATGTTTATACAGTGATTCCTACATTTATTAAGGCTTCTAAAATGATATCCTTAAGTTATATACTTTTTCCCCCAAGTTTGTTGGGGGAGATCTTTTTGCTTCCTCAAGGTTTCCATTACCACAGCATTTTGTTACTGCTACAGTGCCAACTTTTCTGCCACAGGAAATATAAACAGACAGTTCCCATTTCAATTGGCACTTCATTGACAATAGTTATTTTTGCTGACATCCTCCACTAGAAGTTACCTATAACTGTAAGTATTTTGAGCTGAAATTTTTATTCTAGGTGCTTGCTATAGGCTGAGAATCACTCATATCAATAGATGAGTTAAAACTTTACAAAGGCTTCTGCTTGAAAGCAGGAAATAATACATTTTATTTGTCCATATTCAAACATATTTATACATCTCTTACACTTAGAAACTCTACTAGTTTCATTCTTCAGAACAAACAAAATTAGAAATATATTCAAAGATGTTCTTGAAAAATTGGGAGAGGTTGCCAACTAAATTCTCAGGGTCTCCACTTTGAGATGGGTCTAATGTTATTAATTTCTGAGAGTCTGACACGTTACAGCAATGAGATTGCTGAAACTACACATGAGAAAATTGTCAATGTTGGGTGTTCTATAGTCCATTTCTCTTGGGCACCTGTCCTGCACCTTCATTTTCAGTACCCAGTGAAAGATTCCATAGGAGGTTCCTGCCATCTTTGGACTAATTCAAGTGACTAACTTTAGGTAGCAGGGTTGCCCCTTAAAGGCTTTCAGTCCTCCCTATCTTTACTTAAATTGTATAAGTAACTTGGGCACTTGTTTCCTTAGATGTCCACAGTTTCAACAAAAGTGATGGATTAAGTTAGGCAGAGGGCACATTGCCCAGCTAAGGGGAGAGCAATTGCTGTTGTTTACCTTGACTTTAGCAAGACTTTTGATACTGTCTTGCATAACATCCCCATAGACAAGCTGACAAAGTATGGATTAGACAAGTGCACAGTAAGGTGGCTTGAAAACTGGCTGAAAGGCTGGGCCTGGAGTGTTGTGGTCAGTAACACAAAATCCAGCTGGAGGCCAGTCACTAGTGGTGTACCCCAGGGGCTAATCCTTCAACTTCTTCTTTAACAGCTTGGTTGATGGGATGGAGTGCACCCTCAGCAAGTCTGCAGGCAACTCAAACCTGGAAGGAGTTACTGATACACCAGAGGGTCATGCTGCCATTCAGAGGGACCTTGACAGGCTAGAGAAACAGACTGGCAAGAATCTCATAAAGCTCAACAAGTAGAAATGCCAAGTACTGCCCCTGTGGAGGAATAACCCCAAACAACAATACATGCTGGAGGCCAACCACCAGGAAAGCAGCTTTGCAGAAGAGGACATGGGTATCCTGGTGGACATGAAATTGAACATGAGCCAGCAGTGTTTCCTTGTGGCAAAAGCAGCTGGCAACATATTGGGCAGCATTAGGAGGAACATTGTCAATAGGTCGAGGGAAGTGATACTTCCCCTCTACTCAGGACTGGTGGGAAACATACAGGGTATTGTGTCCACTTCTGGGCTCCCCAGTACAAGAAAGATACTGACTCACTGGAGAAAGTCCAGCAAAGGGCCACAAAGATGATCAAGGGACTGGAGCATCATCCATATGAGGAGAGGCTGAGTGTTCAGCCTGGAGAAAAGAAAGCTCAGGGATGATCTTATCAATGTGTATAAACACCAGATGGAAAGAAAGGAAGAAGATGGAGACAGACTCTTTTCAGTGGTGCACGCTAACAGGACAAGATGCAATGGACACAAATTAAAAATATGGAAAATTTGATTTTGTCGTGGTTTAAGGCCAGCCAGTAACAAAGCACCATGAAGCCGCTCTTTCACTCCTCTCCCCCAGCCCTGGTGGGATGAGAAGAAAATATAAAGAAAAGCTCATGGGTCAAGATGAGGACAGGGAGGGATCACTCACCAATTATGGTCACGGGCAAAAGACAGACTCAACTTGGGGAAAAAAACCAAAATCAATTTAATTTACTACAAATCAAATCAAAACAAGGATAATAGGAAGTAAACCCAAATCTTAAAACACCTTCCCCCCACCCCTCCCTCCTTCCCAGCACAATTTCACTCCTGAATTTCTCTACCTCCTCCCCCCAGCAGCACAGTGGGATGGGGAATGTTCAACAGGGGTTGGGGTCAGTTCATCACACGTCTCTGCTGCTCCTTCCTCCTCAGGGGGAGGACTCCTCACTCATCCCCTGCTCCACTGTGGGATCCCTCCCACAGCAGACAGTCCTCCATGAACTTCTCCAACGTGAGTCCTTCCCACAGGCTGCAGTTCTTCGTGAACTTCCCTGGCATGGGTCCTTGCCGTGGGCTGATCTTCAGGCACAGGCTGCTCCAGCACGGGCCTTCCCATGGAGTCATGGCTATCTTTGTGGGCATCAGCTGCCCTAGTGTGGGGTCCTTCATGGGCTGCAGGTGGGCATCTGCTCCCCCGCTCCCCTCCATGGGCTGGGGGGGACAGCCTGCTGTCTCACCAGGGCTGCAGGGGCATCCCCTCCTCCGGCGCACCTTCTCCCCCTCCTTCTGCACTGACCTCAGTGTCTGCAGAGGGGTTCCTCTCACATTCCAATCCCACTACTCATTACCAGTTCCCCTTAAATCTGTTCTCCCAGAGGCGCTACCACCATCACTGACGGGCTCGGCCTGGGCCAGAGGCAGGTCTGACTTGGAGCTGGGGAAGCTTCTAGCAGCTTCTCACAGAAGCCACCCCTGCAGCCCCTCCCCTGCTACCAGAAAACCCCATCACACAAACCCAAAACAGATTTGAACACAGGAAAAAAAAAAATTAGGTGTGAGGGTGCTAAAACACTGGAACAAGTTGCCCAGACACATTTGAAGTCTCCATCTGTGGAGATATTCAACATCTGACTGGACATGATCTGGAGTAACCTGCCGTAGCTGACCCTCCTTTGAGCAGGGCAGTTGGGCTAGATGACTGTTGGACTAGTTGGGCTGTGGTCCCTTCCAAGCTCAACCATTCTGTGATTCTGTGTTTCTGTGCTTGCCGTATTCACGTTATTGAGGGATGGAATAAGTAGAGCATGGAAATGTGCTCTGCATATGGAAAATCTAAAAATAAGTGAAAAAACTTTTAATATTTCAGAAATTCAATGGAAAAAAATGCAATCATGAAATAAAAATCCTAATATGTATTTATAAAATGGTTAAATTTTGGCATTTCCTACATTTCAAATGCTTGGCTTTTCAAAATAAATGTCCTTTTAGCATTGTGAAGCAATGATATCTTGGTTTTGATTCATTATGTCTCTTTTAAAGGCAATGAAAAAAAGTTTTGTAGAGTATTATTCCTCCTCAAGAAAACGAAACTTTTGCAAATAAATATTAATGACTTTTTGTTCTAGGTGCTGTTAGTTTCATTTCATTATCATAATGAAGAATAATAGTGTAGGGTTGTTTGTTTTTTTTTTTTTAAGGTGACATTACAATGTCATTTACAAAACTATCACAGCAAAATAATTGTCTCCGTCAAATAGAATGTTAATTTCTTAAAAGAAATAAGGTAAGAAATTACTGGAATCAGATTGTGTGCTTTAAGTATGCCACCCATAGAAAAATAGTTAAATGTGAAATAAAACTTATTTTTTCTCCTAAGACTGGGAAATTACATAAAATTATTAAGGTAGTCACTTTTTTGGTCTTTATATCTTCTCCTTGTAAGACCTTTTCTCCCCCCTGTACTCTCACATCACACTAAGCCTTTACCTTTTCCAAGGTGCTCTTTCAAAACAAGGCCATACCTTCAGCAACTCACTGAAGTCATTCAGTCAGTCTTGCTACTTTTTAGTTCTGAGTTTTATAGGAAAAAGAAAAACAGAGATTTACATAGTTTTCATGGTGATAGTGGCCTCAAGTATCTTATGGGATATGCCAACACTTCAGGTTTTCTTTCAAGATATTTTCATGCAGTTAGTCTTCTTCAGCTGAAAGACATTTGTTTGGTCAGTGATCTTCTACTGGATACCCAAAGGATCAATCCATATGCTGTCACATCATAATTCAATCAAATTAACCAACATGTGTCTGTCTCACCAAGGTCTATTTAGATCCTTCCTTGTACACACACATACACATACGCAAACACAAACCCCAACATTACCACCCTTCAGCCCTGCTGAAACAGTGTCTCTGTGAGATGGAGTTGTGTTTCACATTTAGCACAACAGTTCAGTATTAACTCTTGGCAACTATCCTTAGTTCTGAGTTTGCCCTTGTCCTGGTTTCAGCTGGGATAGAGTTAATTGTCTTCCTAGTAGCTGGTACAGTGCTATGTTTTGAGTTCAGTATTTGAAGAATGTTGATATTGCTGATGTTTTCAGTTGTTGCTAAGTAGTGTTTAGACTAAAATCAGGGATTTTTCAGCTTGTCATGCCCAGCCAGAGAGAAAGCTGGAGGGGCACAAGAAGTTGGCACAGGACACAGCCAGGGCACCTGACCCAAACTGGCCAACGGTGTATTCCATACCATGTGACGTCACATCTAGTATAGGAACTGGGAAGTGCGGGCAGGGAATCGCTGCTCGGGCACTAGCTGGGTGTCAGTCGGTGGGTGGTGAGCAATTGCACTGCACATCATTTGTACATTCCAATCCTTTTATTACTACTGTTGTCATTTTATTAGTGTTATCATTATCATTATTAGTTTCTTCTTTTCTGTTCTATAAAACCGTTCTTATCTCAACCCACGGGTTTTGCTTCTTTTCCCGATTTTCTCCCCCATCCCACTGGATGGGGGGGAGTGAGTGAGTGGCTGCGTGGTGTTTAGTTGCTGGCTGGGGTTAAACCATGACAACCCTTCACTCAGCTGAAAAAAATAAACACAAAATCAAAAGAAAGCCAGATTGTGAATGCTAATGTGACATAATGGAGTTCATTTGTGGTTTAGCTTCACAAAAGTTAGTAAGGACCACAGTGTCCAGACAGCCTGAGGCCGACATGCAGGTAACACTTTGTTGTGTCCTCAGTGACTGTACTTTAGTAGAGTATGATCAGATTAATTCAGAATTCCAATGAAATCAAAGGCAATCTGTCATGGCCATTACTTTCAGTGGCTTGAAGACCAAAGCCCATGTTCATACAATAAATGGCTCAATGTCTTCTGTAAAGTTATTCATACAAATCCATGCCAGTTAAAAAAATACACACAAGCAACTTTAGACATGACTTTTGGCAGTCTGATTCACGTAACCAAGAATTTCGGAGAAGAAGTGGAAAGAACTTAATACTTAGACGTCACATTGGTTTGACTTTTTTTTTACCTTTCAAGGCCAAAACCCCCCACCTTTCTATAGTTCTCGTGAAAGCTACATATTGCAAAGTGCTCTGCCACAACTCATAAGGCTCAAAGTCTCTAAAGCAATAATGCAGTCTAGCTTGAGAAAATTGTGTGTATTGTAAGTGTTCACTGATCAATTTACTTTTTATCCTAGTTCCCAATTGGCATCTAGTTCCTAATAGTTCTTATGGTATTTAAGGTTAATTTCACTTCAGCAAGAATAATTTTAACTACTAGAGGGTGCTGATAATAGGAACCATATTGTTCAAGATAGATGGCTTAGTGTTTTGGCAAGACAGAATGGACTAAAAATAAAAACAAATCTGTGCCGGACAAATGTCATGCAACTGAAAGGAAGATGCTTTGAATACCAAGTATTCTGAGCTATGCTGCTGTCCTGTGAAATCACCTCTATGAACACCCTTTGTTACTTCTTCAGAAGTATTTCTTCATAAATTTTTTCATTTTGTAACAATCTTTGACAAATCTTGCAGCTGTGATAAATAACAATCAAGAGATGTAGCTAAAATATCCACATACAATTTGAAGTGTTTATTGGACAGTATACTACTTGCATACTAATACAAATATGATTACTACAAAGGTAAACAAATCAATTTTTTCTTGTCTGATGGGAGGCTTCTAATTCAGGCTAACTAGAGTGAAGCACACATTTTAACACTTTTCTGGACTGGCATCAAAAGAGTTCTTATCTAAGGTGGTGAAGCCTACAAAATTATATGAAAGCTATCCTTATAAAGCATTTTTAAAACTCCTTTTCTGTAAAAAAAAATCTATTATAAATGTATTTGTTTATAATATGAAAATACTTTGTATATAAATTATTGAGATTACGTATAGCACTACATTTTTAAATGATTGTAATAGTCATACTACTTTGTCATTATTATATTAATTAATTGATTATAACAAAGATGGTATCTTATTTACAAAGAGACATCCAGAGTAGAGTTTATATTATTTTGATGGTTGGGTAACCCTTGGGTTTCTTATTTGATCATAAGTATCTTCTCTGCAATTACAGTGGTTTACAAGTCTTAGCCATGTCATTAAAATATATTTATAATTTTTTTCCTTTGTGTACTTTAACAGTTTTATTTCCAATTTATCAATGCACACATCCACCCAGCATAAAGTTATCTCTATTTTTTTTATTTTTTTCTTAGAATGTGGTATTTTGCTACCATGAACCAAAGTGTTAAATATTGCATGGATGTATTTATATACATGTGCAGGCATATATATCTGTATATACACATACATTTACGTGTTTGTGTGTGTATATATATATATATATAAAGGAAACATTTTTTCACATCTGTACTTGTGAAAACATACAATTTTATGCAAGACAAAAAAATCTGAAAATTCACAATGTATTCTTTCTTCTGTTTATATGCTTTAAGACTCAATTATTATAAGAATTACAGTATAAATGCTGAAGAAGGGTAATTGACTGCTGAGATGGCTTGTTCCCTTTTCATTATTCTTAATAAACACAAATGGCACCTAAATTGTATTTGCCCGATTATGTTCCCCAAGAGAAGCTCTATAAAACACAGTTTATATAACACAAGATGTATCTGCATACTTCATTAAATGACCATAGCACAGTAAGATATAGTAACAAAAGCAATGATTTTATTGCATTCCTTGAAAACAAGTGTATATAATTTTTGAAAGTATCCATAAAGGATGAGGCCTGCACTAGCATATTTCCTTTAAATTATATGATTCAATCTTTGTGAAAAGAATGATACAGTGAATTGATAAATATTTCTCCCAGTGTTGTCTCTTACTTTTTAGGTCTGAGCATATCTGTCTATGAGCATCTCAGTACCTGAAGAAGCTAGGAGCAAAATTTACAGAAGACCTTACTGCATTGGTTGCTAAGGCATTTTGCCTCTCATTATTTGGTCACTGAAGCAAGCAGGGGTTTGGCACTTAAAAACCTCTGACAGTTTGGGCCTCGGTAACTTGGACTTTCAATATACCTAAGACACTTTGCAGAACTTTACTGTGGACATATACCTAATGTCTTATTTGTAGTAGGAGAACATCAAAATATCTAATCATATTAAACAAACAAAATGCTCTCAACTTTCATCTATATGAACTTTTTTGTTAACTTAAAGGTCCTATAGTTTTTTCCTTAAGAATAGGCCAAATGCAGATGAATGGAAGTTCAAAACAGGGCAAGGCTCAAGTCCTGAGCATAAAGAATGAAAATCAGCTATCCTGATTATTGATGATCCCATTGTAAGGAATCTCAGTCAACTGATCTGTCACATTTACAGTAAGCAAAATAGCATGTGGGTCCTGCATACAGCATTACACTCGGATTACACAATTTGTATTACACAAATATGTCAAATTCTTCCAAGCTAGAGTCCAGAATCAAGACTATTTCTTTCTGCAGTGAAGATGGGAGAAGACAACTTGAGACTGATGAAAATAATCTCAAGGACTACAAAAATTAATGAAGTCAGTGCTGTTCATCTTCTTTGAAGTGCTTTCAATGCCAAGCAGAAGTAATGAATGGAAAAGACTATTGCTGGTACCAATGGCAACTATGCAAAATAATGGTTTTGGGGGTTCATATTACAAGACACAGGTCACCAACCTGTGTACTTCTAAAGCAGCAGGCCTTGCTAGAATTTGCATTAAGCATGTCAGAACGTGGTTGTGTATTCCTTATCTCAGAGTTGATGATAAATTCTTTTAAAGAAAAAACTTAAAGGAGGAAATAGAATTTCTCTACTGCAAAGATAACACAGTTTGAGTCACTGGCTTCCAGGGATATAGCTCCACTGACTATAGCATCGTTTCGTAGTAGTTGGTCATTTCTCTGCTGTGCCAGATTACCAGTAGTACAACAAAAATGGAGGAGACGGTGCACAATTTTTATCTTGTTTCTTTTGTCTGTTATTCAGCTCCTGAGATACTTGTTAGAAATAAGAATGGTAAAACTGCGTAATTCTGGGAGATTCAGTTGCCATATTGTTTTAAAATATCTGATTACCAGAAGAGAAAGGGGAATTACAAACAGTAATTTACAGGAAGGCTTCAACTGCAGCTCAGGATGTGTGTATGTGTGTTTGTCTCAGGCATATGAATGGTTATTCCAAATAGATCTAATAGATTTTATACATATTGTATCTACCAGGCTGGAAATAGAGATATGAAGCACAGCAGATGATTGGGATGGATAACTGACAGCTTTAATCAAGGTAGTCCATCATGTCAGCAGAGAGGTAGGAAATAACCAGTGAAATCAATCCTTTGCACTTTTACAGCATTTTTCCATGCCAAGTTATCTGTTAAAGCACTTCAAGACATATGTTCAAACATGTTAACAATAGAGGCCATAACGACAAACTACCTATTAAAGGCAAAAGGAAAACAGCAGTTACTGGTTTTGTTTGAAGAGAGTAGTGTTTAATGGCACTACAGTTTAAAGTGAAAGTTGAAACGGGTGTAGCCAATTGCCACCTTTTATCCATTATGTGTCATGGACACACACACACATAAAAGTTTTGTATGACATTAACTGCAAGTAGGTGCTGTTGTAGATGGCTTTATTCTGTGTAGAAAGGTCTCTCTGGCTAAAGAATGGGCAGACAGGATATACTATGAACAAATATATCTCAAATAATTTGTACCAGCTGAAATTCTGAGCCTGAATCTGAATTGTGTTTTGTGTAAATTACAAACTTTCAGAGGTCCACGCTTTTTTTTTTTCTTTTGAATTCTTGAATTCATGTTGTAATGACTTAATTTACAGCACTGAAGTTTGGGTGACAACATTTCAAAAAAGCAGACTGAAATTTGTGTTCACAAGTGACTCTACAGACAAGCACAACATTTAACTTTCTCCTACCCTACTCTGTAAGCCTGCCAGAACTTTTTTCTATTTCACCAAACTAGCTAGATTTGCTGCAAATTCTATGAAAATAGAAAAATACATAAAATAACCTGAATTATAAAAAAAGGAAGATTTCACAGAATCACAGAATGATTGAAGTTGCAAGGGCCCTCTGGAGGTCCTCTCATCGAACCCCTCCCTGCTCAAGCTTTGCCACCTAGAGTTGGTTGCCCAGGACCGTGTCCAGATGGCTTTTGAATATCTCCAAGAAGAGAGATTCCACAACCTCTCTCAACAACCTGTGCCAGTGCTTAGTCACCCTCAAAGTAATAAAAAAGTGTTCCCTGATATTCAGAGAGAACCTCTTGTGTTTCAGTGTGTGCCCATTGACTCTTGTCCTGTTATGGACACCACTGAAAAGAGCCTGTCTCGGTCCTTTTTGCACCCTCCCTTCAGGTATTTATACACATTGGTGAGATTCCCCTGAGCCTTCTCTTCTCCAGGCTGAACAGACCCAGCTCTCTCAGTCTTTCCTCCTAGGAGAGTTACTCCAGTGCCTTAATCGTCCTTGTGGCCCTTCACTGGACTGTCTCCAGTACGTCCACGTCTCTCTTGTACTGGGGAGCCCAGAACTGGACACAGCACTCCAGGTGCAGCCTCACCAGTGCTGAATAAAGAAGGATCACCTCCATTGATCTGCTGGCAATACTGTGTCTAATGCAGCCTAGGATACCATTTGATGCTTTGGCCACAAGGGCACATTGCTGGCTCATGTTCAACTTGCTGTCCACCAGGACTCCCATGTTCTTTTCTGCCAAGCTGCTTTCCAGATGAGTGGCCCCCAAGATATATCAGTACATGGGGTTGTTCTTCCCCACATGCAGGACTTGACTTTTCTCCTTGGTGAACCTCATGAGGTTCTTGTCAGCCCATTCCTCCGGCCTGTCGAGGTCCCTCTGGATGGCAGCATGACCCTCTGGCTTATCAGTCACTGCTCCAGTCTGGTGTTGTCTGCAAACTTGCTGAGGGAATTTGAAAATTCTTAGATGTTCAGTAAGTTTTGGCAAATTTTGTACACTAATGTGTTTTTAAATAATACTACTTTTTCCCCCAGAAAATAATCTTTGCTATTCTTTTTTTATCTGTGAGACAGTTTTCAGCAGTATGACTCTGTATGAAATTCCCTGCACAGTTGTAAACCACAAGACTTCAAACCATAAAATAATTAAAAAAATAAAATACATAATTTATGTATTTATCATACTTCCTGAATAGTCATTATATCAAGATGGTTGCTTATTTAGCTTCAAGGTTACCTGAATTTTGTACAAATTTTCATACCTTCTACTACTGTAACATTACTGTTGGAAATTATTCACCTTGCAAAAACAAAATCAAAAAATTTAAGTTCTAGGAAGAGGGTTTTTTACCTCCTACATACTTTCTGAAGTATCCTTCATTCTTTTTATGCCCATCATTTCTTGCAGGAGTTGTTTTCTACTGCTGACCTTACTAGACTGAAGGTATAGTGCTTATCTCAAAGGATTTTCTAAACATTTTAAAGCTTGTTTGTCAGTAATCTTTAGAATGCTCTGTAAGTTCTAATATATGAAGAAAATGTTTCCTAATTACACGTTGGAGTGGGTGATTACAGCATATAAACCCACATTCTAACAGGTGAAATTGACGCATCTGGTGTATTTCTCCTATTCATTATGTTGCTGTTTTCAAGGGAAATTCAATTTTACCTAGTCTGCCTGAAGCAAGTAGGGGTTAATGCCTGTCTATAAAAAATGAAGCTGCATAATGAATAACATATATCTGTGGATTTCATGATAGTAAAAATTTGAGCTATGTGAACAATTCCTGTATAATTATGAACTCGCTCAAACTAAGGGTAGGCTTTCTTTCTAGCTGTACTTTCAGACACCTATGTGAATGTTTATATTCTTAAAACATTGCATTAGAAGGTGCTAAAAGAATTCTCCATTCTATAACATTATTTCCTGAATTGTATCTTAAATTCATGATTTGGTTCTGGAAATAATTAATTTAATGAAAAAAAATTAAGTAAAAAATATTTTTGAACTGTATTAGATTTTTAAAATATATTTCTTCTTTTCTTTTCTTCTTTCCTTCCTTCATGAGGGTTAGAACCTGTCAGAAGTAACCAGTTCCTCAGGAGTGGTATGTTATTAGGAAGTACACATACCCACCTTTCTGATTAATCAAGCTAGACACTGAGAAATTTCTCTGCTTAAAAGTGTATAACCATTGCGTATCAGTGTTTGCTACCAACTATATTATTTTTTCTAATGTAAATTTGTCTTGATACAACTTATTTTAGAACTACTCTTTCAGCTCTACATTTTCTAGAAAACCAACCAGTTCTTTTTAGAAATTGTCATGGCTAAAGTATCAATGGAAACTTAGTAAATCATGACAGTGGTCAATAAACACATATATCTTATAATTTCTTTCTTCTAGTCTAAATCTGTAGAGGAACAAATTCTAAGTTTTTGTTTTTGTTGAAAGGAAAAGGAGGAAAAAAATGTTTTGGTTTTTTAGTTTTTAATCAAGCTTCTGTTTCCTGCATCAGCATAGACTAGAAGCAAATAACCTGGTCATATTCATTTTGTTAAACTGAATGAATGGAAGTCCTTCAATCTTTCTGCACAAATGAATATTTTAGAGTATTCTGGTGACTTTTTCTTTTTACAGTATTCAGGAAAAAATGGAATTGGAACTTGTACATGGCATTTGAGTATTAGTCACACAAATGGCATATCCAGAAGTATTATAGTACCTTTTGTCATAACAGAGAAATCTCTAGTAAGCCAATCCAGATGACAAGCTATCCTTGCAGAAACAGGGTTTGCAATTTACTTGTAACTGAAGCATAAATTAGCAGACAAAAACTTGGAGATTATAATTAAATGATCTAGATTAATTGGCTTTGACAAGGGATGTTCCCTCAAAGTAAGAGTTCTGAAACCAGACAGTTAATGGGTACACTTTGTGTCCTGCATAAAACTTCTGTAAATCTCACCTTCTGATGCTAGTTTGTTGCTGCTTCTGCCTTAGTCTCTTGTTCCTGAGTTGTTTTTTTTTTCAGTTCTTGCACCACACAACCCTTAAATAGGATGTGGAAGAATGTTCTGCATGTAGGAAACAAACAAACAAACAAACGCACACCAGTTAATTTTCTTTATGGATTAAAAGAAATAGCAGCAATTACCAAAACCATGGAGGACTCACTAAACAATCTAACTTTGGCAGTGGTAGTGTTTCAGGGAGGATGATTCATAAATTCAAGGATTGGCTGTTGTTCAGTAGAATGTGTATGTAAAAAGAGTAGCAGAGAAAAAGGAATTACAGAGAGGCAGATAAAAAGCTGCAGTAAATCAAAAGCTGCCAAGGAAATGATGATATTTCACCCCAAGAAGAAAATCAAAAGATAAAACTTCTTGGGATAAATTCTTCACAGAAAAAAAAAACCAAAACATGAAATGTAGCGAGGAAATAATTTCCTCTTGTGTGATCCCACTACATTCAGAGGAAGAAGATTTATGTAGCAGGTAAATATATATAGCAGCTTCCAAGAATTCCTTGTTACATCAGCTGTTTCTCCTCTTAGCAATAACTGTGCTAGCTAACCACTTTTAGCAACTATAGTAATTTTATTATTGACTTAGAATCACAAAACAATTTAGGTTGGCAAAAACCTCTGAAAGAGAGGAGCTCCTTCTCCAAAATCATATCAGGTTGCTCAAGTTTAACTCAGCTCCAGCTGAAATTTGAAGATTGTGCAACCTCTCTGAGCAACTTGTTCCAGTATTTAACGACTCTCACACAGAATTTTGTGTAAATAGCATATATGGCTATATGGATATGGAAAACTTACACACAGGACTTTCTGAGGATCAGATCACTCAGCAGTTGCAAAGATATACCACAAATCATAAAGAGTTAAAAATCTTTATCAATCTTCATATGGCATCCCACATAGCTCTCTATGTTATGGAATGTTTTGACTGTACAGAGCTACGTGGTTCTGATGACAAGGTGGAGTGCTTATGGATGAGGATGAGAGGGAAAGCCCATAAGACAGATATTGTGCTGCAAGTCTGTTATAGACCACCCGACCAGGGTGAAGAGATGGATGAATCATTCTACAAGTGGCTGGCAGTAGTCTCAGAATTCTGTGCCCTTGTCCTTGTGGGGGACTTTAACTTTCCAGACATCTGCTGGAAATACAACACAGCAGTGAGTAAACAATCTAGGAGGTTCCTCGAGTGTGTGGAAGATAACTTCTTGACACAGCTGGTGGGGGAGCCAACCAGGGGAGGAGCCTTGCTAGATCTGTTGTTTATGAACAGGGAAGGATTGGTGGGAGGTGTGATGGTCGGAGGCCGTCTTGGGCCTAGCGACCGTGAAATGATAGAATTTTCAATTCTTGGTGAGGCAAAGGTGGTAGTCAGCAAAACCACCGCTATGGACTTCCGGAGGGCTCGCTTTGGCCTCTTCGAGGCACTGGTTGAGAGAGTCCCTTGGGAGACGGTCCTGAAGAGCAAAGGGGTCCAGGAGGGATGGACATTCTTTAAGAAGGAAGTCTTAATGGCTCAGGACCAGGCTATTCCCATGTGCTGCAAGTCGAACCACTGAGGAAAATGACTGGCCTGGCTGAATGGGGAGCTTTTGCTAGGAGTCAAGAAAAAAAGGAGAGTTTATCATATCTGGAGGAAAGGGCAGGCAACTTGGGAGGAGTACAGGGATCTTGTTAGATCATACAGAGAGAAAATTAGAAAGGCAAAAGCTCAGCTAGAACTAAATCTGGCCACTATTGTAAGCGACAACAAAAAATGTTTTTACAAATATGTTAACAGTAAAAAGAATCCCAAGGAGAATATCTTTCCTTTAATGGATACAGAAGGGAACGTAGCAACCAGTGATGAGGAAAAGGCCGAGGTACTTAATGCCTTCTTTGCCTCAGTCTTTAATAGTGAGTCCAGTCATCCTCAGGGTACTCCACCCCTTGAGCTGGAAGGTAAGGATGAAGAGCATAACATACTCCCCTTAATCCAGGAGGAAATAGTTAGGGACCTGCTACGCCATCTGGACACTCACAAATCTATGGGACCTGATGGGATCCATCCAAGAGTACTGAGGGAACTGGCAGAGGTCCTTGCCAAGCCACTCTCTATCTTCTATCAGCGTTCCTGGTCAACAGGGGAGGTCCCAGAGGACTGGAGGCTTACCAATGTGACTCCCATTTATAAGAAGGGTCGGAGGGAGGATCCGGGGAACTACAGGCCTGTCAGCCTGACCTTGGTACCGGGGAAGATTATGGAGCGGTTTGTCTTGAGAGCACTCACATGGCAAGTCCAGGATAAGAAGGGGATCAGGCCCAGTCAGCATGGGTTTACGAAAGGCAGGTCCTACTTAACCAACCTGATCTCCTTCTATGACCAGGTGACCCACCTAGTAGATGAGGGAAAGGCTGTGGATGTTATTTTCCTTGACTTCAGCAAGGCCTTTGACACTGTCTCTCATGGCATACTCCTTGAGAAACTGGCGTCTCGTGGCCTGGATAAGTGTACTCTTCACTGGGTGAAAAACTGGCTGGATGGCCGAGCCCAGAGGGTTGTGGTGACTAGGGTGAAATCCAGTTGGCAGCGGGTCACAAGTGGTGTTCCTCAGGGCTTGGTGTTGGGCCCTGTTCTGTTTAATATCTTTATTGATGATTTGGATGAGGTGATTGAGTGCACCCTCAGCAAGTTTGCAGACGACACCAAGTTGGGAGGCAGGGTCCATCTGCTTGAGGGTAGGAAGGCTCTACAGAGGGATCTGGACAGGCTGGATCGATGGGCTGAGGCCAATCGTATGAAGTTCAACAAGGCCAAGTGCCGGGTCCTGCACTTGGGTCACAGCAACCCCATGCAGCGCTACAGGCTTGGGGAAGAGTGGCTAGAAAGCTGCCCAGCAGAGAAAGACCTGGGGGTGCTGGTCGACAGCCGGCTGAATATGAGCCAGCAGTGTGCCCAGGTGGCCAAGAAGGCCAAGGGCACCCTGGCCTGTATCAGCAATAGTGTGGCCAGCAGAAGCAGGGAGGTGATCGTTCCCCTGTACTGGGCACTGGTGAGGCTGTACCTCGAGTACTGTGTTCAGTTTTGGGCCCCTCACTACAGGAAAGACATGGAGGTGCTGGAGTGTGTCCAGAGAAGGGCAACCAAGTTGGTGAAGGGCCTGGAGCACAAGTCTTATGAGGAGCGGCTGAGGGAGCTGGGGCTGTTTAGCCTGGAGAAAAGGAGGCTGAGGGGACACCTTATCGCTCTCTACGACTACCTGAAGGGGAGTTGTAGTGAGGTGGGTGTTGGTCTCTTCTGTCAGGTGGCTGGAGATAGGGTGAGAGGAAATGGCCTCAAGTTGTGGCAAGGGGGATTTAGGTTAGATATTAGGAAAAATTTTTTTACTGAGAGGGTTGTCAGACATTGGAATGGGCTGCCCAGGGAAGTGGTTGAGTCACCATCCCTGGAGATATTAAAAAAGCGAGTGGACAGGCTACTTCAGGACATGGTTTAGTGCGCATGGTTGATGGTTGGACTTGATGATCTTGAAGGTCTTTTCCAACCTAAATGATTCTATGATTCTATATTTTATTAATTTTGTGATTTATTCAAACCAGCACAACTTTTTCAGCCAGCTCCCTAATTCTTCAGAAAGCTGTGGCGTTTTGTTTGTTTTAAAACTAAATCTTTTGTAATGTTGCTCAGAACCATTTGACTTACATTTTTAGGATAATTGTTTCAATAATAATGGCTCTGAAAAAAAGCATGAATGCCCCATTTATCTCCACGTATGATAGTTTTATGCCCACAGATGATAACATTTAGTACTAACTCTCCAATTCTCATCAGAACAAGGAAGAAAAAAGAAGATATGATCAACACAAGAAGTGACAATGGACAGCCTCTATTGCTATCACAAATATAACTGGATTAGCAGATAACAGCCTTTTTTTCTGCCACCTATTCAATACAAAGTGTAAGAAAGCCTAGTGGGGCATTTAGGCATTTCAAATAAATGTTTAACTCAAAGAAACAGCAATGAGAAATGTATGACTTACTGAAAGGAATTCTAAAGGCCAGATAGCAGGTACAATCATAGTTTAAAAAACAAAATATAAATCACAAAGGCCAAATGCATTTTAACAGATTTTTTTTTAAAGTTCATTTTTTTTCCTTTTATTGTTCTTTGAATGTTCTTAAAATATTACTGAGAATGTGTTGGGTCCTTACAATTTTTAAACCTCAGTGCTTCAGTTCTGTGAACAGCCCTGCTGCACACTGCTGACAGCCAGAGAAGGAGAAACATCTTTTACAGTCCTCAAGAAATATTTTACAGCCTGCAATAGCAATGGAAAATTTATTGCATTGTCTTCCATTATCTAAGTCTCATATCTGGCAAATTAAAGAGGGAGCCAGTGTCACTTAAAAGAAAAGAAGTTCCAGTCTGATACAGTACCTTCTCTCTAATACGTAATGTTTGATACCATTTTCATATGCAGTGGTGTATTGGTTTGTTGTCTAATGATTCATATGCATAAACAAAGGGTATTCTAATCCCCAAAGTTCTTCCAACATTGATCAGAGAATGACATAGACATTTTGCACAGTTTTCTGTCACATAAGTCTGCAACAGATTATTTCCAATATTGAATTTCCAGAGGAAAATATGTGTTTTCATGGTTTTGAGTAAGAACTGGCTTAGGCACACTGGTCGTTTTCCACACTATTCCTTTTCAGTATGTGTTACAGGGCACTGGTGCTCAGCAAATACAGGATGTTTATAGACTCAGATATGATTTTCCTAGCTGCTAATATAAAATGAAAAGAAAATATCTCAAAGGAATTCTTACTTATTTGAAGCAAAACCAGAAAAGTTTGGGTTGTAATCAAAATGATGTTGGGCATTTGGAATTGTGCAGACCATTGCCTCTTCTGCATGACATTTTTTCACTTTTAGTTGGTGAATGTATTAAGACTCTTTTGTCTTATGACTGAAGGGTTATGGGAGGAGAGAATGGGAAAATTATGTAGCAAAATTAAACCGCAGCTTAAGAGTGGCACCAAGCGTGAAATCTTACAAGTCAGGTTTTTTCCATTACATGATCTCCTCATCCTAAGCAAACAGAAATTGTTGGTCAGTGGCACATCCGGCCAACCATGAATGTGTCTGACATATAGAGTGATGGTGAGAGAGAGTAGAGCGAGAGCACAGTGCTGAAAATGTATGAGTCAGAGACCTGGCTGCAGTGGAGTCTGAGGCAGAGCCGGTTGTCTGAGCCTGACTCTCCCTGTCTGAGATTTGACAGATATGCACACTGCACTGGGAAATTCTAATGGTCGGGGAATGAAGGGACCCAGTGTCTGACTTCCTGCAGTTGAGCCATTCCTCCACAGAGAACTCAAAATACATGTTTCAGACTCTGTTGGATCTTGCTGTCAGAGATGTTTCATGCTGCTCACAATGCTGTTTGCAGATTAGGGAAAAAGAATATTAACAAAATAGCTTTACTCCTTGTAACCATGGAGAAGGGATAGACAATACATATCCATCAACACTTCTTGTATATATATTTACATCTCCCATTAACACCTCCATCTTTCAGTTTTCTTTCTTTCACACTAGTTTGGATAGTCTGATTCACCGATTTCTTGGTATGCATGGTCTGATGCATGGAGATCACACAGGAGGTTGTTAAAGCTTTGTCCACCAGAATGGAAGCTCAATCCAGAGAGAAGTGTTTGTGGGTTAACCGAAAACAAGGAATATTAACTGCTGATTGCAAATTCTTCCTCAGGCAGCATGCTGATGATATTACAGTTATAGTCAGTTCCTGAGACCCATGAAGAGGATTGTTATCTTGAAAAGCAGCAAAAAATGAAACTGAAAATATGTCCAGTAGTACCCATAAAGATAGATATTTATAGAGTGATATTAAGTACTCATATCAAGTTTAATAATGTTGATAAATAGACTTTCCCATTTCTGCCTAGATTTTCCAAACTGCTGCTAGTAGGAAAACTGGGGGGGGGGGGGTGGACGGGGACCAATACAACTTTATAAAAACAATTCATAAGATTTTTTTAAAAAAGAACTCATATGAAATTATATTGATATATAAAAAATATGCATTTTCTAAGTAAATATAAGTAAAAATAAGTGAATGCAGAACTATTAATTCTGTTTTCTTTGTTTTAGTTTGTGAGGACAAATACATATTTAAAAGGGAATTAATATTTCTGTAACAAGCTTATTTCACAACTTCTTGGGTTTTGCTTTTTGATTCATAACTAGAGAGGTCATCGGCATTAAATCAAGCTTCATTCCATTATTCTAAAGTGCGTTTTTTTCCTGGTATGAAAAAAAGCTGTGGAGGTAACTAGGAATCAGCTATAACAAAATGTTTTGGGTTTTTCTTGAGAGCATGGAAAGTGTCTAGAAATATATATAACTTCTTGTTTGTAGCTATGCTGAACTAATCACAAATTTCCTTCTCCTAAACATGAGCTTAAACCTAACAATCTTCTTTGATTTAATAAGTAATATTTCAGCAGTTCAAGACTTGCTGATACAAGGAGCCTTTACAGTACATGCAGATAACTCGCCTCTAGATAACTTAGTCTTTTTTAAAATCAGCTTCATCTCAAAAGTAATTTAACTTTTGTCTCACTTTTCCCCTATCCTTCATTCATGTCTGTATTAATATGTTCTCCATTTTTTTTACCATTTATGACAGTAACTAAACAGTTAATTAAATTTTGAATCATCTTAAACTATAGATGCATCTGAGATGCATCCTGAAACCTGATTTTAGTAGGTGTAAACTGGTGTTTCATAGAAGTGTTAAGGCCAGTTTACATGAACTGAGAGTCTGGCCCATACATAATCTGTTAATGAATTAGAAAAGAAATCAAAAGGACAAAACCCGAAAGATGAAGCTGACTAAGCGCTTTGCTTAGTTTTAATGATTGCATACACTCCTAAACTGCTTTTACTATGATGAACAAGGAGGGTCAGCTACAAAGCACTTGTGTACATTTTGAGAAATACATTCCTCTGATAGATTCGGATGACACCCCAGATGTCAGGAGGCAATGTGTGCTGTCAAGCTGCCCACTCACCAGCCTCCATGTACATTTACCAAAGCACAGCAGGGTCACGTTTCTCAGGAGGAAGTACAAGAGATCACAGTCTCAGCTACTACAGTTCAGAGCCAGGTAATTGAAATTCACCTCACTCACCTGTGTAGGCTCAGAGATGAACCGAATAGATGGCTCAGGATTTGCCCTGCATTCATTTACGGTTTATGTGTTTCACTATTAGCAAATTACTAGGTCCTTTTAGAAAGAGTACAGGTGAGTGATCCCCCATTATCCCCTTCCAGCAGAGACTCTACTATGTCATTTGTTAAATCAGGAAGGGAGGGAGAAGATAGACAGTTGAATAGGACAGCTGAAGACAAACCCATCTTCCAGGTTCCTTTCCTTCAGAGTCATTAAAAACAGGACCTGTGTCTTTCCTTTCTTTCTGCTCTTATGTAGATATCCTCTACTGGGCAAAGAAAGAATACGATGGCAGCCTTGGCATTGGAGTATTTCAGAGCAAACAAACATCCTTGCTTTATTCTCTACAGTGAAGTTTAAACCAATAGCATAGTAAAGAGCTTAAATGCCTCAGCAATGATTTTGATAGTTTACTGTGGTAGTAATATGTGCTGCACACAGGCACATACATGATGAGAATCCCTGCTGATACATCCCATAACTCTGAGAAAAAAGCAATAAAATATCTGATCCACTGATGTCTGGCACACTCTGCTTGTTATTATGAATCAAATGATGTATTGAACTTTGATGACTTTCAGCAAAATCAAAACTTTACTGATGTCAACAGAAGTTTGATCTCAAGAGGCTGAAACAATGTACTTTGGGTAGAGGTTCTTGTCGTGGTTTAACCCCAGCCAGCAACTAAGCACCATGCAGCTGCTCACTCACTCCCCCCCACCCAGTGGGATGGGGGAGAAAATCGGGAAAAGAAGCAAAACCCGTGGGTTGAGATAAGAACGGTTTAAAAGAACAGAAAAGAAGAAACTAATAATGATAATGATAACACTAATAAAATGACAACAGTAGTAATAAAAGGATTGGAATATACAAATGATGCACAATGCAATTGCTCACCACCCACAGATCGACGCCCAGTTAGTCCCCAAGCAGCGATTCCCCCACTCCCACTTCCCCCAGTTTATATACAGGATGTGACATCACATGGTATGGAATACATTGGCCACTTTGGGTCAGGTGCCCTGGCTGTGTCCTGTGCCAACTTCTTGTGCCCCTCCAGCTTTCTCACTGGCTGGGCACGAGAAGCTGAAAAATCCTTGACTTTAGACTAAACACTACTTAGCAACAACTGAAAACATCAGTGTGTTATCAACATTCTTCGAATACTGAACTCAAAACATAGCACTGTACCAGCTACTAGGAAGACAGTTAACTCTATCCCAGCTGAAACCAGGACAAGGTATATACTAGCTTTAATCCTGAACTGTAAATATCTATATAGGTCTTACCTTTCCTGAAAATGTCCTACATATTTTTGAATATAAAGAACTGTCCTGGTTTCAGCTAGGATAGAGTTAATTGTCTTCCTAGTAGCTGGTACAGTGCTATGTTTTGAGTTCAGTATTCGAAGAATGTTGATAATGCTGATGTTTTCAGTTGTTGCTAAGTAGTGTTTAGACTAAAGTCAGGGATTTTTCAGCTTGTCATGCCCAGCCAGAGAGAAAGCTGGAGGGGCACAAGAAGTTGGCACAGGACACAGCCAGGGCACCTGACCCAAACTGGCCAACGGTGTATTCCATACCATGTGACGTCACATCTAGTATAGGAACTGGGAAGTGGGGGCAGGGAATCACGGCTCAGGGACTAGCTGGGTGTCGGTCAGTGAGTGGTGAGCAATTGCATTGCACATTATTTGTACATTCCAATCCTTTTATTACTACTGTTGTCATTTTATTAGTGTTATCATTATCATTATTAGTTTCTTCTTTTCTGTTCTTTTAAACCGTTCTTATCTCAATCCACGGGTTTTGCTTCTTTTCCCGATTTTCTCCCCCATCCCACTGGGTGGGGGGGAGTGAGTGAGCGGCTGCGTGGTGTTTAGTTGTGGCTGGGGTTAAACCACGACAACCTTGAAGAAAAATATGCTCTTTTTTATATAATTCTAGGATAAATACTATCCAGAGAGGTTATTGAAGTCTTCTGGCACCAGGAAAAACAAAGAATGGTTTGGGGAAAAGCTTTTCTTCAAACCTTTTTTTGTTTTAATTGCCTTAAACCTTTCCATCAGTACGGAAAGCTGAAAAACTTTCATATACCCCCCCCAAAAAAAAGAAAGGAAAACCTTTCATATATCCCCATTAAAAAATAATGTATTGATCATGACTTTAAAGGAAAGAACTTTGTCCTTATGTCTTTTTGTACTGCCCAGAACTGGCCCCAGCACTCCAAGTGTGGCCTCACCAGTGCTGAGTAGAGGGGAAGGATCACCTCCCTTGACCTCTTGGCAACACTCCTCCTAATGCAGTCCAGGAAGCCATTGGCCATCTTTGTTGCAAGGGCACATTGCTGGCACTTGTACAGTCTGGTGTCCACCAGGACCCCCAGATCCTTTTCTGAAAATCTTTTTTCCAGATAGTTGTCCTCTCAGACTTTACTAGAGCATAGGGTTATTCCCGCTTAGTTGCAGGACTTGACATTTCTCTTTGTTTAACTTCATGAGATTCCTGTCAGCCTGTTACTCCAGCCTATTGAGGTCTGAAAGGCAGCACAATCATCTTGGGTATCAACCACTCCTGACAGTTTTTTATCATCTGCAAACTTGCTAAGGGTGCACTTTGTCCCATCACCTTTATCCGCTCTACCATTAATGAAGATGCTAAATAGTATTGACCCCAGTATAGACCCCTGGGGTACACCATCAGTGACTGGCCTCCAGCTGGACTTTGTGTCACTGATCACAACCCTGTGAGCCCATCAGTTCAGCCAATTTTCAGTCCACCTCATTGTCCATTTATCTAGTTCATATAACATCACTTTATCTGTGAAGATATTATTAGAGACAGTGTGAAAAGCCTCACTGAAGTAAAGATAAAAATTCACTCTTCCTCTCTTTCATCCATTGAGCTAGTCATTTCACTGGAGAAGGCTATCAGGGTGGAGAGGCATGATTTGCCTTTCATAAATCAATGCTGACTACCCTCCACCACCTTTCTGTTAATATGTTTAGAAAAAGTTTCCCGGATTAGTTACCTTCCCAGGCATAGAGGTGAGGCTACCCAGCAGTGTAGTGAGATAGGGGTGACACTTTCCTCCCTTCATTCCTCATGAACCTCCTCCAGTTGCCATTACCTTTCAAAGATCATCAGGAGTGGCCTTGTAATGAGATCAGCCATCTCCCTCAGCACTTGAGGGTGCATCCCATTGGGTCCCATCTCCACACCTCCCATGGAGGTTGTAGTGAGGTGGGTGTTAGTTTCTTTTCCCAAGCAGCAAGTGGTAGGATGAGAGGAAACAGCCTCAAGTTGTACCAGAGGAGGTTTAGATTGGATATTAGGAAAAATTTCTTCACTGAAAGGGTTATCAAGCATTGGAACAGGCTGCCCAGGGATGTGGTTGAGTCACCATCCCTGGAGGTATTTAAAAAATAGATGTGGTGCTTAGGGACATGGTTTAGTGGTGGACTTGGCAGTGTTAGGTTAATGGTTGGACTCAATGATCTTAAAGGTCTTTTCCAGCCTAAATGATTCTATGATTGTTTATGGCCAGTTTGTTTAAGTGTTCCCTACCTTGGTCCTCCTGAACTGAGGGTATAGTCTTCCCTTTCCTGAATGAAATGTGTGGACTAGTCATACCTCATGCTGAGACAGTTCTCTTTAAGACAAAGTGTCATTATTTATTCTTACAGTGGAAACAAAGCATTTAAAATGATAGGTAGTCTATAAATGCTCATCTTTCTTATTTAAGTCTTAATATCACCAGATAGGATGCTAGTCAGGTCTTGCTTCTTTGTAGTCCATAAGCCAGTGTATCCATCTAGTTTATCAAATCTTCCCCTTATCAGAAGATTCCCCTTTTCAGAATCTCTGATGATCAAGAATTGTTTTATTTCAAGTGTTTTTCATCTTATCAGTCTCTTGCTTTCTTTTCCCTATTTTTTATATCAAATTAAGTCAAAATATTCATATGATAACCATGACAAAAAGCAAGATCACATTCCAGGATTTATTTTAGAGAAGATCACAGACATATTTTTTGCAGTGTCAGGGCCCAAATAAATAAACAAGTCAATGCTACCCAGAACAGACTTGACTTATAAACACTTGGGATATTTAGAATGCATCAGGTTTTGTTCTTATACTTGATATTTCATTTATCATGACTGCTATTATCAAGTTTTATATAAAGCTATACATAAAATGCATGACTTTCAGCTATTAAAATGAAATAGTGACTTATCTATTAAATAATGATGAAAGGCAATTTAAGCCTTTTTAAAATCTATCTGTATGCTAAGGTCCATGTATTTGTCCCCTGTTGACTACAGGACTGAATCACCTAGCTGTGAAATAGTCATGCAGACAGCTGGACAAGATAAACTCAGTAGGTAGGCAGCCACCACCACCCAACTTCAACAAATATTGGAGTGCAGGGTGAACATGGTTTATAAACTTACTGTAAGAACTCAAAACATTTTTGTCTCTATAGAACATGGCCCTTATATTATCTCATCCAGTATCTTGAGGGAAAAGTGAAATCTGTGGTACATCAGCAAAATATTTTTTTTTTCCCCACAAAGATGCAAACCCCACATATACAGCATCTACAAATAAAATAAATTAATAAGCAGTGGCTTAAAAACAAAATACAGATTTTTTGTTTTTTTCTTGGGAAAAATGTTTCTCTCTATATTAAAGGATAACATTCTTAAGAAAACTTTGTTTAAAAGGGTTTTCCCATTATTTTCTTTCCTATCTACCTTTCCACCAATGCATAAATATTGCAATTTTCATATGGCTTACAGATAGTAGGGACTTTAATACTCCCACATCCCTGAAATTAAGATTGGCTCTTCCAGAGTTTCATTTACCAAGGAGGTAAAAAATAACAGCCTAGTAGGAAACACTGCTATCAATTTTTAAATGCTTGCTCTGCTGGAATAATGTTAAGTAGTGGAAGTTTTTATTTTTTCAAAGATGGTTTGCAGAGGAAGTGCTGAAGCAAAGAAAAGTTGCATAAATGTTTAAAGCAGACCTAACCTCTGTTGCCACTGGGAAAAAAAATCCAAAATACAGATATTTAAGGAAGGTCAGTGTGATGGCATATATGACAAAATGCAACATGAAAAATCTTCTGTATTCATCGTGTTCTTTAAAATCTGTGGCACAGTTCAAAAGAAAACTGTATTTCTTCCTTGAGAGAGAATGAAAGGTTATTAACTCTCAAGCTCTTATCATGACTCCAACCCTGAACTGCTATGCGGCCTTTGATAAATAAATTAATTTCTGCATTTGAAAATGAAGACTGTTTTGGGTTTCCATATGCAAAATATTTTGAAGACGTTACTACAATGCTTTGTTGGGGTTTTTTTATCCCATTTTCTGTCTATCCTGTAACAGTTTATTTTCTCTAGAATTTTTTCCAGTTCCCAGTGAGAAGTTTTCATTAGGTTGTATATAATGGCACCCAGATTTTTCTCCTCATGTAGGCCTACCATTTGATTTCAAAGGGTGGTAGGCAGGGGGTCTATCTGTAATGTCCACAAGTTCACTTCCTAGCTGCTTCTGTTTCCTCTTTGGGAAGTTTTCCCTTTTGAATACAGCAACCCATACACTAAAGAAAGTGAACTGATCCTTTTTTTTTATGATGGAAAACTGAAATGACTGGTAAATGTAAAGTATCTCAGCATTAGAAGATTGCTACTTTTATAAAGATCTCTTTGTGTTTCCAGGGTACAGACTGTACATCAAATTAGCAGATGGCTTCCTATATATGATAGCACAGATGGAGATCTAGATTGTAAGATTTCAGTATATGTGACCTTAGGCATCAGTCATTTCATAAAAAGGAAAACTTCCAGAGAATGAAGGACTTGACTGCCCATGAAAAAATATCATAGACACTGTTCCAGTGTCTCTCTGTGTTGGCTTTGAGATGCAAATGATGGTTGCAGGGAGAGCTCCAGGTCTGGAAACATGTAAAGCATTTTCTGTTCCTGAGTTATTGAGGGTGTGCGGGCACAACTGAGATTGCGTTTTTTTCTCCTGTTCTTTTTTTTTAAACAAGTGTGTTCCTTGAGGATCTGAAAAGCATACCTTGCATGCCCTTTAAAATCTCATGAACCTGGTAATTGGTGTATGGAAGGAGGACACACACCAGTATTTTAGTAGACTATGAATTCAATTTCTACAAGTGAGGTAGCACTGCCTTAAGGAGTCCACACAGGAATCAGACCTCTGCATCACTGAGCACTTCGTTAGCAAAAAGATGCTGGACAGGGACCCCTCTTTCCTCCAAAGTGACCAACAGAGTAGAAAGAGCCACTGTTGATAGAACTGTGCAAATTTGATGAATTGGAAAACAAGCAGATTTCCTCTTCCTTCATTCCAAAGTATCACTTTATGGTAAGCATTCATCATTTTTAAATATTCACTTATATGTATATTCATAATGTGTATATTCACATAGTTCTTGAGTAGCAGGGGCATTAAAACTGTCTTTCTCTCAGTGTCGCAAAAGCATAGCTTTCTTCATCTACTGAAATACTGGTTTACTAATGAGTTGGGAAATGATTAAAGAGTCTCAGACTCAATTCTCTTTCATGTTTGCTGAAACATTTTGCATTCATATCTGTAATCAAAGTAAATAGTCACTCTCTACACAACTAGTTTGGAAGATCACAGACATGACTGGACAGGGCAGGCAAATTTACTTTTTGATGATGCTTTGGGAATGCTTAAATATCAGTGCTGATGTTTTTATCCTTGAAAGTTTCACCACCACATCTGTACTTATTTTCCATTTTAGTGAACCTAAAACAAGGCCTGTGCAGTGGAACGGTGCCTATGTAGAATTCTCTATGTACAGAGTTTTCCAAACCACTCACAAATTCTGTGAGATGAGGAAGGAATGATTTATGGCAAAGCCATTGATAGTAAGCATTGTATAGAAGAGAAGCACTCTAGCTTGGTAAAAGATTGGCTTGACAGATAAATTAGTGATCTTTTTCACTAGATGAGACTTTATTAGGTAAGGGAGTTACAGGAATTAATATTTTTTTTCAAACTTATTTGCCTTTTTCCTTTCCTTGCTTTTAGTTGTTTTGGGAGGGGGAAATACAGTATAAGCAGAACATTTACAGTATTTCTGTCAAATCTTCTCAGACAGGTGATTGAGACCAAGGGTTCAAGTTAAAAAAAAATGGTTAAATGTTGGGTATCTTCACTTGAAACTCATTAGTGCTAAAGAATACAGTAAATTATCTTTTTCATTAAAAAAGTAGGATTATTACAGTATTAGCTTTTCCTCCATAAATAACAACAATTTACAAGAAATTGATTTTTTAAATTTCCTTTTAAAATAGAATTTGACTGCAGTTTTTCAGCTGACTTTGCTCCTATTTCTGAGAGAATTGCTTCCAAGCACAGTTTTAAAAGTAAATTAGTGCTTTTAGCTCTGCATGTTTAGCTGACTCAGCACAAATATTGCTGAGCTGATGACACTTTCTATACCTAGAGGAGCTGAAATCCAGCACTTAATGAAGTCTTCCCTAATCTTTTGGCAAGTGAAGGAATAGTTAAAAGTTTTCCTAAGTTGCTGTCAAAGGAAATGGAAAGAGGATATATCTATTAACTTAGTACCATGTTTGTGCCAATAGAGTTTAAAATGATCAGTAATAATTTCCATTTCCCAATGTTTAGAAGCCAGCTCAAGACAATTGTACAGAGATGAAAAATCACCATGGAAGTTTCCAACTGAGCACCAATCTGTCTGTGACATTTACAAAGGAAATAAATGCTGTGCTCTTTTTGAATGATAAAGGTGAAGAAGAAAAAAAGGCTTAGTTTTTTCCAGTTCCCTGCATTTATCTTGTCAGGAATTATTCCTATGAAGCATGCTCATCTAGCAGTAATTTGGAACAGAAAATCTATTACTGCCAACACAGAGGATCCAATAAACTGGGCCGAATTTACTGGACTGGTAGAAATATCTTCCTTCCTTTTCTCACATATCACTGCCAATGAAACACAGTGGCAGTAATCTTTGGGTTTATAGTAAAATCTTAAAATTGTGTACATCCTGAAGATGTGTCAGGCAATGATATGAGAGCTTTGTCCTGAGGATGATCTCAGTAACCACATCTCAGTACTTAGATGTGGAGCCAGTCATTTAAGCACAGTGAGAATCAAACCCATTGAAGAGACTAGGATACCCCAGCAGGGATGCACTTCAAAAGTTTGGCTGATTCATTTCATGTTCAAATAGGAGTACGACTGTGGAAAACTTGATCTAATGTGCATTGCAAACCAATGCTAAAATTATACTTCCCCTACTTGATCCACAGTATAAAGTATAACTTTAAATACTGCAGCTGACAATTTTTTACATCTCACCAGAAAGAAGAGTTGTCTTTATAGCAAAGAGAAAAGTACATATACATAGAAGATTTAAGAGATTAATTTGCACTGTTATGTAAATTCAGCTAGAACCTAGACTCCCTAATAGTTTCTTTCTACCCTCTTTTTTCCTATTTGTCTCAATTTATCCTTACTCCACTGTAGCCCAGTAAGTATGGTATCAGCATTGCTGGTCACAGACCATATGTTTTTCATTAACTCAATGATGCAAGGTTTGAGGGTTTGTCATCTCTTTTCTGGATTTGCCTTTATTGTTCTTGAGGTTATTACAGCTTGTTTTAGCTAATGGAGCAAACTGTCCAATAGTTAGGTGACTTACACCTACGTTTAGCTTTGTGAAATAATCTGATTTTACTCTATAAAAATTGCACCTTATGTGATAAAGTTTTAACAATACTAAGTCATCATTGCCTAACTAAACTTGAGAGTCAACAAAAAAAGAGAGTGGTCGGACAGACTGAAAATAGAGAAATGGAACTACAACCAAAGAGAAAGGAACTCCAACAAAAGACCCTGAAGAACTCATGTCACTGAGGGCCTACCCTGACACCTTTCCCCTTGAGAAAGGCTGATAGTTGATCTCAGGACCCAGTGACATACGGGAAGAGTGCTGATAAGCAGAGAAAGGGATAGATACTAGAATAACTGCATATATGACTTTTAAGTACGTTATTATTAGGAATGAACTGTAATTGGATCATTCAGACTGGAAGTGTTAACATCATTGTAACCAGAATAAAAATATTTCTTTGTCTCATTTTGAATTTACTGTTAAAATTTTGATAAGATCTTCAGTAGTTTCTTTGTTCCACATATATGGTACCTCTTCACGCAAATAGTGCAAGCACTGCTACAACTGAAATCAGGAAACTTAATCAAGGAATTAATAGCAGCTATCTAAATAATATCTAAATTCATATTTATGCCTTTCAGAAAACTGAGGAGATCATTACTTGAAAAGAAACTCAAATGACTTTATGAAAAGGAGAAGAGGACAGAATTATCCTCAAAACCCATTACTGAAACATTTTGTGAATGTTCCTATTTGGCAAATGATGCTTTCTATTACTTCTTAGGCCAGATACAATGCAGGCAGGAGGCTAAAGATAATCAGCCATGAATTGGACAGTAGAAAACAAGTCTCTGATTATAACAATTTTATTAACAAGGTTAGTTCAGTTTGTGAATGAATAATTATGTATCACTATATGGAAGAAAAACACAACCATAGGGGAGGTTTGTGTAATAAAGCCTGAAGGAGAAAAAAAAAAGGAACAGCATTTTCATGGCCCACATTATCAGTGCTGATTCTTTCCAGCAGACAGAATGAAACCGCTATAGCCTAGATGATACAGATGCACAGAAGTATGTAGGCATCTGCTTCTTCAAATGCAATGTCCATTTATGACAATCCACATTGGGCACAAAAATGTTGGTGTGGACTCGTCCTCTACTGTTTGAACTTGGTTATAAAGCAGACCTCAGAGTGGTGAAATGTAAAAGATTTCCTTCTGGTTTTGTGGGGGATCCTGTCAAAAAACATCTACCAAATTAAGGTATATTTTGGTGAATCTACTCAAAATGCCAAGTGAAATATTAAAGAAATTAGAAGCAAATAAGGAGAAAAAAATCTAGAGCTAATAGAAAGATTAAAGATCTTCCATCTTAATTCAGAGACTTTTAGATGTCATTAGGACCTAATCCTTAGATTTTTCTTAGAGAAGAAAAAGAATTTCCTCAGTGATTTACATTTCATCATCTGCATTTTGGTAGTATAACTGTTCTACTTCACATAGACTCCATAAATGAAGGTGTTTGAGCTGTTGAACAGCATGGGTGGGGAAATAGGGATTTTTCCAGAATATGGGTATTCTCCTGTGTACTTCTCATCAGAAGCTCTGAATAATGCTTTCTGGCAAGATTTTGTATTTATCTTGCCATTTGACATTACTTGCTCCTACATGTTAATCTGAAACACCACATCCCAGACTTGTCATGAGCTGTGGATACTCCAAAAGTTTCATCTGCAGACACCATTAAGCTTATTGTTTCCCATGATTGTCATTTTCATTTGGTATTTAACAATGGAGAAGCCCTAGATGAAAGCATCATGCTTTATTCTAAAAACTAAAATAGTTTTAATTTGTGATTATAAAACTGGAAATATAACTGTAATATGGAAGTGTAAAACCAGAAAAAGCAGACATAAAAATACTTAAAGCTAATCTATTTGAGCAAAAATTTAGGATTTTTTTGAGGGGGTTATCTGTCATTTACATGGAACTAAGATTCATTGCATCCCTTTCATCATGGCACTCTTACAGATTGGGATCTTACCCCTCTGGAGATTTTTTCAGTACATGGAAATGTTCTGGTTGCTACCTACTGCAGAAAGGTCTCAAAAATGACTGAGCTTTCAAGAAACTTAAGAGATCTTTCTTTTGGCTATATATAATATATGTGGAATGTTAACTTATTTGATTATGAACATCTTTAATTAAGAAAGAGGGACTTTGGAGGGCTGATCTTGCTACTTCTATTTATATTTTGCCTTTAAACACACTCCACTAGAAACTAGAGGATCAAATCCTTAATCAGAGCAATTGTTGAGCAGTGGCAGACTAAATCAAATGGACATCAAGCTGGGAAGGAAGTCAACTGAGCTGCAATTATAAATTTACACTGTAAACATTTTACAAGGTATAACTTCTAAGGTTTTTGCAGCTATTTCCCTTTTGCTTTGTTAGCATGCAGTAGAGACTACAAATATATTGATGTATGTTGTTAGTCTTTCATAGAGTCCACGTGTGATGTTTTAATAGTGCAGATGACAATCTTGGTATTTAGAGTGTGGGTTTTGGGGTTTGTTTGTTTGTTTGTTTGTTTGTTTTTTCTAAATTACCTTTCCACTATATTTTGACATCTTGGGGATGGTAGCCACCACAAAGGTTACAAAAATGCCCTGAGAATATCTTACTGAAATTTTATTGCAGTTCTACAAATTGTTATTGGAATAAGAAGCATAAGCCAAGTTCTCCACAGCAGTAAATTTATATCTATATCAGTGATCCTCCTTCAAGTAAGTTTTACGTATTCACAACTGGAAATCAGAGCTTCTGTTCAAAATTGGTCGGTAGTCATAACTGGTGGCAGTTTGTTTCTACATTTAATTTTGGTACCACTGAACATTTTTCTATGAATAAATGTTTATTAAAGAGTTGGAATTTTCCCCTGTGTTTTCAATATTACTCACCAAATATCTGATCCTAAGCCTAAAAGTTGTCACTGTTATCTACATGGAATTTTTCTTTGCTATATTTCCCATATGCATTTTTTATGTAGTACTGTGAATATGTCCAATTTTGCATTGCATATATAAGAACCTTAAAGAACCTTTCCCACTGTTAACAGATATGCCTGGATAGTACTGCTTTAGAACTATTTCAACTACTGGAAGAAACGGTGAACAGATGGATTACTTTTGGAATTAACAAGAGCTGTATTACTCACTTTTGAAAAGGAAGATTGGCCAAAATTTTGTGCCATTGTTCAATAAATTACGTAGTAGAAGAACACACATTGTAAAGCAAAACAAACAGAGCTTCATAATAATAATAGTGGGGTTTC
The DNA here is from genome assembly GCF_947461875.1 of Haliaeetus albicilla. Classification (NCBI taxonomy): domain Eukaryota; kingdom Metazoa; phylum Chordata; class Aves; order Accipitriformes; family Accipitridae; genus Haliaeetus; species Haliaeetus albicilla. Next base: position 46,960,174 of record NC_091485.1, read on the forward strand.
AGATAATATCAATTTAATTATGAAAATGCACTCACAATTTTTTGTTAGATTTAGGCCCTGCTTCGGCAAAGTACTTTGGTTTCAGGCATATCTCATCATAAATACAAAATTATTTCGTGAACTGCATATTTATTGAGCTCTACAGAAACTCATCCAGTTGTAAAGAAAATAAAGGAATAAATATTAAGCTAGAGGTCAGATACTATCATAAACTAAAGACCTAAGTTATAAACATCTCAGCTATAGATAAAATTAATGATAGATATAATCACATTTTCTTTGAAATTTCAGGAATTCTGGTTCATTAATTTTTAATGGCATTTTAAAGAAAAGATTTTAATGTAACTCAGATATTTAGAGCTTATTTTCAGATTTTTTCAATTCAAGCAAATGAATAGAATCATTGAATAAAACTTTTTTTTTTTTCAATCTTATATCTCTAAGTGGGTGACCTTATTTTTTTAGATCAAGTTTTGATGCCTAATGAATGCTGTACATTCAATCTGTCTTTTGTAAGCTCTGTTTGATCAGGAAAAATCATTGGGAATGTCCTTTGGGTTCCTATGAGCTACTGCATGATTTTGTAGTCAGAAGAATTCCTGCCTAGTTTACAATGCAAACATGTTTGGGCAAGATCATATTACAACAGGAAGGATGCAAACTTGTTAGTTGTATTTCTCTTCTAGCAGTCTTATTTACACATAACTCAAAGTTATTAACGCAAGAAAAAATTGATGGATTCAAGACTTTCTCATTCTGTAGAGAGGATATTGCCTCATTCAGCCATGTATCAATTTTCCCTTCTACAAGATGTTCTGTTAATTCTTCCAACTTCACCAGATAGTAAGTATTTCTTATTGGAGTTGTTATTTCTAATGGATTTCTAATAGGATGCATTTGTTTGGTAGATGGTGATGAAACACAGAACTGCAGAACTCCTTTGTGTTTCTGGAGGATGATCCATTCATATTAATTTCAACTTCTGTTGAATTTCTCAGGGAAATTGTTGAGGTCAGTGAATGAACTTTTACCTTCCTTCTGCCCCTGGCATCATTGCTCATATGACTGCCCGTCCTTTCAAAGTTCTCTGAATACATGTGTTCAAAGACTGACAATTTCCGTTTTCTTTCATCCAGTTCTTTTCCTCACTAATAAAGTGGCACATGCACCCATTCTTTCTGGTCCCCTCATCAGCTTGAATGATCCTTTGAAGTCTTAGACAAGCAGGTGTATCTTCTTAAGAGTTCTCTGAAGCTTCCTTACCCTGAACTGTAAACCAAACAATGAAAGAGGTGTGAGTTCAAAGGTACCAAAGTGAAGATAAACCTTTTTTGATGTCAGTTTTTCTCTTAAGTTTCTCTCAGTGTATCTGGATAAAAACATTCAAATTATTTTTATTTATTTCAATATTTATTTCTTCAGAATAATCTTTTTTTTAATATAGATTTTAATTTTATTTATCATATTTCTTAAGCCATATCTGTACTAAGGAGACTCCACTATCTAAACTGTTTTGACAGAATCACCAGTGGACATCCAATAGATTGAGCTAACATGGCTACACCACTTCTCCCAAAGACAGAACCAAAGCCAAGGTAGCTTTCTACGAAGTAGAATTTTTCTGGCATGGTGTTGCCACATTTTAGGAGGCATACATTGTGATAGTACAAAAGCTGGCAGTATAATCCTTGTCTTAAAAGGGAATTTTTATGTGATGAATGATGTATTTTTATGATAGTAGGGTACACTGTACACAAATTAAAGATAATAAATAAGTGGGATTCATTTTTTACTCTTATTATGGGTTGATTTTAAAAAAAATCAAATAAATAAATAATTATTTAAAAAACATCAAAGCCTATAATGAAGAAAACATTTGTTTTGGAAGAATCATTCTAAGGTAAAAATTTCTACCCAGTATTTAACTCTATACCCATATTTTCTGGAAATCTCAAAGCCTGCTTCTTATTGTATTTCCATAGAATATGATTCCCTGTCTTGCCTTTTCCCTTTCCTTTTCCCTTTCCCTTTCCCTTTCCCCTTCCCCTTCCCCTTCCACTTCTCCTTCCCCTTCCTTCTCCTTCCCATTACTGGAAAAAGGTGCTCAGCTGAACTGTCTTGCAGACCTGTTTTTCCATCCAGAATATGGTTTCCTTTCACTCTCTTTTACTGTCAGTCTCTCCCTCTTTTAAATTCATGCTTCTGAACATCAAAGTTCTTGTCAATCTGCCAAGTCATGGGCATGAAAGTGTCCTATGGTGAGCTTTGTTATTGTATTTCCATTCATTTCCTTTTAAAAGGGAGCTGACAGTAGGTGTTCAGAACAACTTCAATTTTTTCTTTTTCCTCCTGATTCTTCTAGGAGACCCACCTAGTTAAAATCATTCCTCTATGATCTCTTCCTAAATGTCTTACTTTCATGAGGAAGAATACTTATTTGTTTTTTATTAACTGTTTTAAGATATGAATATATGTATTTTTCTGTTTATATTGATATTCTATACTGCCATATCTAAGCCTAGTCATGACAATGCTAACAAAAAGAGTAATTGACTTGCTTCTCACTATTTCTTTGGGCTAAGCAGCTTGTATCTCTCTAGGATATCTAATTACACATTCAGCTTGATTCTTTTTCTAATGAGATTAATAGAAGTTGCAATCTAATTTCATACTAGCACTTTTGTATCAAAATGAACTTCAGAAAATCATGTCCCTTTTAATGCATTTTAATATATCTGTTCCTATAAACTTAAGCATGCAAAATATACTTATCCCTTTTGAAAACCTTAACTGGATTTTTAAAAGACCAACAAACATCGAGACTCACACTGAATTCTCAAAAGCTATTAAAAACTAGAATGTTTCATCACATCTGGGACTAGTTACAATAATTATTTTTCCTTATACTTTTCCCAAAATCATAATTTGATGGGTTTGCCTGAACATCAATTCCAGTTCAAACAAAATTTCAGATGGAAAAGAAAACTAATACATTTCAAACTCTACCAGTTGATTTAGAGAAACCCTTGTGATTCAAAATGCTGAAGTCTCAGAGACTGATTCTTTTCTGTCCCTGTGAGGGTAGACAGAAGGAACAAACTTAACTTATAAAACAGACATTGGGCCACTCAACATTTTTTTGGGAAAAAAAACAACCAACCAACCACCCAAAAAACCCCACCCACCACCCCACAAGACAAGACAATTTAATGTTGTTTTACTAATATTATAAGCTTGTCTGCTGGCAGGAATTTTCAACTAGTTTCTGGTAGAATATGTTTTTCTTCCATTGAATTTCTATCTTGGTCATTCCAAACAGCAAACAAGAATACATGATAAATCACCTGTTTTTTTTACTTGGACTTCTATATTAATATGCTTATTGAAAATGTTTAAATATGTTGTCAGTTATGTCATACCCACACTAACTAGGCAGTAGTGAACGTTAGACCAGATTCAGGCAAAAATGGCCTCCATAGACATCACTGCTAAACAGAGGAGTGCAGAAAGAGAATATGGTGTGAGAGGCTGAATTGTGATCCCGAGCTATTTGTCTCAAAGATTGTTGTGAGAGACTGGACTGTCATCTCAAGCCATTCCTCTCAAGGATTGTTTGCTGTGACAAGCCATTTGTCTCTGGGATGGCTTGTTTAAGCAGGACACTCCTCTGTCCATAAGGACAATTACCAGGCCACTGAGGCATCCGGGGGAGGAGAGAGGCCAGAGCTGGTGAAGCACGCAGGTATGTGGAGACTACCTTTGTCATGGAAACTGTAGTCTTTGAGATAAGGTACTGGTTTCTGGTATTGATCACGTGAAGGTCATCTGACAGACGAAACTTGTAGCATGTGAACAGTGCGTGAACAGTACCTATGTGCATGCGTCGGACTATGTCTTATAAAAAAAACATGGAGAGAAGCCGTGGTGTGCATCCATCACCGAAGAACTGAAGACTGAGGACCAACAGGACGTCGCTGGATCCATGGTGTTGACTATCCTTGCAACTCTATCCCGACTGCTTGCTTGATTTCTGCCTTTTCTTCCATTCTAGCCTATTGTTACTATTTTCTACATTTGATACTTTTGATAATAAAAGTTCTTTTGGGTATAAGGCATTTGACCTCATTTGTGTCTTAATCTCACTCTTGGGATCATATCGAAACCTTCCCCAACATTGGATCAGGACATATGGGCATTTAGGGAATCTAAATCAGTGCAATCAAACTTCTTAAATATAAGTCAGAAATCCCAATATTGCTATAATAATACAAATTGGTCAGTTTTAAGCTATTTGGTAAATAGGCCTCTCTGCATGACAAAGCTAATATTATCCCCAAGGGAGACCAGCATTACTTATTCTCAGCATGTGTTGCAAGTGAAATGTATCTAAAATTTAGGAAAACAATGCTTGTAATGTCAGTAATTGAATAAGTAGTTTTGCTTTTTCTTTCTTCCATTCTGTAAGATTATTCGAATCCTATGTATGAAGCTGGACTTGCCAGATTATGGAAAAGTTAATGGAAACCTGGGCTAGTAAAAAAATGGAAGCTATTTGACTATGAAAATCGCAAAGGTAGTAGGAAATTGCTGTACAAGGAGTTGGTGTTATGAATTAAAAAAGAAAGAGGAGAGAATTTAGAAAAAAAAAATCAATAGAATTACTGGACGTACTCTTGTTGGTTGCCCTTGTAAGAAAACTTGAGTGGACTGGACATTGTTAGTCTGCAGAAGTTATGAATAGACTGGGAAAAAAGTTCACAGTTTATGGCAGTGAGATTCATGTAATGTAGACCCAATACCGATTCTCCCAGAATTTTCTTGTAGGAGCAGAGTACAGCAATTAAGCTTGTTGTCTTTCAGTTTCCCGTGCATAAATTTGGAAGTAAAGCACTGCCTGCCTCCTAATTTTGTTTGTCTCTTTAGTTAGATTGTAGATTCCTAACGGAAGCAACTATTTTTTTAGTAAAGGGTTTGATTATGGTAAGGTTAGCAGGTGTTATACAGCTAATTATACTACTAATAAAGATGAACAATTGAATACTGCCTAAACAACAGATTACCAATGTCATGCTCTTCTACAGGCAAAGAATTTCAAAATTTGGGGACAAAAAAAAGAAAAGAAAAGAAAAAAAAGGGTGAACAGATTTCTATTATCTGATAGCAAGTTTCATGGCATCTATACAGTGATGAAGGAATAGCAAAGCTAATGCAAACTGGATCATTTTCAGCCTGCAGTGCCAGGGCTTCCAGAGCTCCTGAACCAAGGCATCTGGGAGCTAGGAACTTCGGGAGACCCACCTGTCAGTTCCCAGGGCTCCAAGGTTGCTATCAACTGGCAAACTAAGAAGGAAACATGGTAGTGCAACAAAAATAGTTTGAGATGTGGAAAGAAGTTTCACACATCCTGTGAAACAGCTCAGTTTTTGATCTGATTGATCAGTTGAATCCAGTGATGATGAAAACAAAAGTAATAAAGGAAAAAAAGCAAAAAAGTTTAAGACCGTATTTCTGACCATCTCTAAAAACAAACCAGTTGGGGAATCTTGAGTCTGCTGGGCTTAACCTGTCAGTTTTCTAAGAAAAAGAATATGAAAAACTGAAAGACTGAACAAACCACTGAATTGATTTGACTCGATTCATAAAACTGTTCATAAAGTCAGATAAAATCAGATATTTATACAGTACTGCTAATCAAGGAAATTTATTGTTTTAAACTTTCTCAACTTCCTATTGTTTTCTAGCTTCAGCAAATTAATCAGCCTGGCCGAAGCCATGCAAAGGTGTGGAAGGATTAAGCATGTGAACTGGGCTTTGTGGAGGGGCTGTAAAGATGCCAATTAGAATGCAGTTTTCCATGTAAGTAAAATGTCATGTGTATATTTTATTGATGGATATCTTTTGTAATTAGTTGTTCTGAAATTGCATTGAAGGGCAACCATTTTACTGCTACTTTCACAGTAGAAATCAAACAGATCAATGCGGGGAAGGGGGGGAAATGAAAACCCTGTCAAATTTCTGTCAAATAGTCAGAAGAGAACCTTGATTTTAACGCCTCAAAGTAAGTTAGACCACTCAAGGTCTGACAATTATAATCTCCTAGCAGACATTATGATCTTTTGCAGCCTATACTCAAAGTACCTGAACGTACTCTATTTCAAATTGATAACTCCAAGCACCTGTCAAGGCTTTTATACTTAAAGCTAACTTATACTTAAGTTAAATATATTACAAATTTCAGACCTGTATTAGCAAGTTTATTCAAGCAAAAATCTCCTGGAAGTGACTGGACATGTTAAAAATAAGGGTGATCCTAAGCTAACTAGATGACCATAAATAGAATAAATGGAGAAGAGTTCAGTCCTTTACTGTGTAGTCCAAAGCCTATAAAATGAAAATTGAGAGCTGCCATTGTGAGGGGCAGATGGTGCTTTTGGCTCTTTTTCACACCAGATGTGTGTTTTCAGATAAACAAAGACTGAGGTCTTAATTCATACCTGTGTTCAAAAGTATGGGACCTTCTTTGCTTTCAGATTCCAGACAGTTTCTCTTAACTTTAAAAATAGCTTGGAATGAAATGCACAATAAATTATATTGCCTAAGTAAGAAATAAAATGCATGTTGTATGTGTGCAGTTCATTGTCACAATGCACAGCCTTGTGAAAGATAAACAGAGATGACATTTTTAAAGATTTTTGCATTGTCTGTTCTCTGGCTTGAACTCCCCTTAAAAGAGCTAACATGGAAAAACAAAGCATTCACTGTATTTGATCTAAGGGAAAGGATTTGCTGGGTTCTTTTTCACTCCTAACTAACTGATGAACATGAGCTGGTAAACCAAATGTCTCTTGGTTTTCTTGTTGGCATTATTAGAAATAATGCTTTGTGTTTAAAATTATAGGTTATTAAAGTTATTTTGGAGATAAAAGATCCTTAGAGGCTGAAGGTAAAAGGTACTTAGACATACAGCTAGTTACAAAATTAGAATATCATTAACTCTGCTCTAGTCCAGGAACCTTCAATGTCATCTGCACAATAGGGTTTTTAAGGACACATTTATACAGGTAAATAAAATAGACCATGACCCATGCTTTAGTCTTAAGTGTAAGCAATATTGCTTGAGATCATAAGGCTAAACTCTCTGCCTTTGCCCAACAAAATAGACTTACTTTATTGTTCATTGAGAATAGTCTGATTCCTGCTGTTGTTTTGCTTTTAAACTTTTAGAGTTGTTAAATCAGAGCAAGAAAATACCTTTTCAGAGATTCATTACATGAAAAGTACAGGAAGTCAAGGACCAGCAAAAAGCCTGACAAATTTAATCTGGTTTAGTATAAGCCAAAACCATGGAGCAATACCAGTTTCGTCAAAGAAACAGAAAAATCTCAATTCCATTTACCACTATTTTACAAAGAAGTCTTCAGATGCTATTTATTCAAATATATGTGTAAGTAGTTGTCTATTTCAGGCTTCAGAAATGTTCTCATGTGTAAGTACTAGTGATTTAGATATTCAGTGCCTTTAAAAATTTGAAATAAGGCATATAATCTGGAAATGTATTCAGAAGTGGAAACTGAAGGACCAAAAGTTGTGAAATTCTCATTTAAAATGAAATGTTACTGTTTGAGTTTTATATACATTTAGGAATGTCTAATGGACAGTATGCACGGTTGGTACTGATACATCAGAACATGACACTGGCAGACTATAAAGGTTGAAATATTTAATTTCTGATTCGTTTTCATTTGGTTTTAATCTATTTTATATCTTTATTTTATTTATATCTTTGTTTTATTTTATTTTATTTTATTATTTTATTTTTGGTAAAGTCTGCTACTACAATGTACTGATTTTGGAAAGGATTTCTCAACACTTCATAAGGCTGATAAAGCTTGATCCATTGCTCATTGTGATCAGGGTCTTCCCAGTGACCATAATAGACCACTACTGAGATTTGAAAACCCATGGGTATATTACTGGCAGTAGTAACTACAGCCATAGTACATTTCGTTCACCAGAAAGGATTGTGCAAATATCCCTCCTGTACAACAGGTAATTTGCCTTTTAAGTTATTTAAATTTCATTTTTCTTTTTGCTGAAGGAGAAAATCATGTGTTACAGAATGAATTACAAAAAAAAATAGTACAACTATTATAGTTTAACAGTGGCTTTTTCAGAGTGAGATTACTTTACCTGTAGGAGTCCTGTTTTAGTGTGATGCCAACACATTGACAGAGTGTCAGTTATGATAATTAATAACTCTGTTTCACTACATTTCCATGTCACAGCCCCTTTAAACTTACCACCTCTGCTCTCCTTTTAATAATGGATAATTTTACTTCATGTTAAAGTTTAGTGGTTGGATAAAAATAGAATCATAGAATCATAGAATATCCGGAGTTGGAAGAGACCCATGAGAATCGCTGAGTCCAGCTCCTGACTCCACACAGGGTGACCTGAAAGTTAAACCATACCTCTAAGAGTGTTGTCCAAATATTTCTTGAAGACTGACAGGCTTGGGGACACGATTACTTCCCTGGGGAGCATCTTCCACTGCTTGAGCACCCTCTCAGTGAAGAACTTTTAAATCCCTAGTGTTGTTCATCCTAAATTTCTAAACAAAGACTGAATTTCAAATGTACAGCAGCTTTAAATTCAGGTATATTACGGTAAAGATCAGTGGTTTTTTGATTCCCCACTTCCAAATATATAAAACAAACTGAAAAAAAAATGGTGTGAATACAATTATATACAGTGTAAGAGTTTTAAAATGAGAAACACCAGTATACAGAAAATCCTAGAAATTAACACGGAATGTCCTTCCTTCTTGTCTTTATGTCTACAATGTTCTAAGTCAATAATAGTGTTATTTTTCAAACCAAGAGTTATTTTTTCCTAATCGAAAGATATATTCAAAAGACTAAAAATTATTTAGACACTAAATTTTATGTTAGCACAACTAAATTTCTGTATATCTGGTCCAAGTCATGTTACAAATGAGCAACCTGTAAAAAACAAATGCTAATGAGCCTTGATCACTCCATAAAACATTATGCTGAAATATCACAAAACTGTGTGATAGAAATCTACCTCAGCTCTTACTGTTATAACTGAATGATCAATATTGCAGTGCTCAAGTTGAGTTCCCTGCTTCATTATCCAGGTTATATATCCCTTTTCATAACATGATGTTTCCTGAAGAATAAGGTTATCATGATTTATGTCTTAGTAAGTTAGTATTTTTGTTACATATTCTCATTAATATGAGTTGAATATATTAAGCTAAAGTTTTGTAAATGTTGTTATATGGATATCTCTTATCATTTGGGACTGCATACTCTGCAAATCATTCTTCAGACCTGAAACCTTTATGCCTAAAAAGAACATACTGTGGGACTATAATAACATCAAAATATCATTAATGATTATTACAATCTAATTCAGCAATATGTTACTGGACTGGGCTCAAAGAACTTTGAGAAAATTCTCAGAAATTTCAACAATCTCGGATGTACAAGAAAAGAGAAATCCATAGAAACATCAAAGAAGGAAACAAGTAATTCTGAGCAAAATAATTTATTTAGTACTCATTTTGCATATTCTTAAAAATTCCAGTGCTGATTTAAACATCTTAAACAAATATGTGTCATAACACCTAAATAATAACCCATACACAATATGCTGCAACAATAGCTTACAACTACCCTGACAATACAAACTATAGCTGAACTGGGACACCTTTCCTTTTGTTAATATAAATGTCAAAATTCTTTGTTACTAGCCTACAATTGTGGTAAGATATCCTAGGTTTATACAGCTACTGACAGTTTTCCTAGGAGATCCCTCTCATTAGTTCCAGAATTTTGGTGCATACTGACCTGTTGCTGGACTGATGTCCCTTGGAGTTCAAATGAAGATGAGCAGAAAGGAAGATAATACAACTCTGGTGTTATTAGAACTCCAAATTCAGCTTAAAATCCAGCATAATTAGGTTTGTTTTAAAATTGTCTTTCTTATATATGAGTCCCTTTGTGGATTTTGGCCTAAGGGCCTTCAACTAACTAGCAAGGTTGATTAGCTACAAATGAGAGAACACTTCACAAATCAAACATTAAATCCTTTTTATAATTGCTGTGAGCTTTTGGACCAGCTATACAATTTATTATCAGGGAATGCACAGAAAATAATTTCTGGTTCATCTCTGTGACAATTGAATTTCTGAAGTAGTACCGTTAAGATTTAAAATACTGTATTCAAATGACTACTATTACCTATGTTCCTCATAGCTATTTAGTTTGTTAAATGTTTTGTGTTAACTGAGAAACAATTTGCCATGCAGTGCTGTCTATTTTACTTTTAATATGATGAGCCTTACTGCCAAAATTCTAATTAGCTCCAACCTATCAGCCACTTTTAAGATTAATCGTACTCTATGTGGCACCATGTAGGGTTAGGATGATTATTGTAGGACTTAAGCATAATACTCAGTCCCTTCTTACTGAAGAAAGTAAAAAGGAACATGCACTTAAAATTCATTGATGATCCAGGGTGCTTTTCACAACAGGTTTTCCATAACCAATGGAAATACCAAAAATATAAATCTGAGTTTCAGGGACATTTCAGTCACAGCAGGCTCACACATGTATCAACTGGTGACACTGTAATGGGTAAGAAATCTGGTGTACATTTCATTGGCCCTGGAAACAGAAAAAAGAAAGGCATCAGTGCAGTCTCCTGACATACAAGTGAACATGTTTTTCATTACTGTCAGAACTTCTGTAAACTAATTTCTGCTGCCCCACAAAAATGCTAAGAGCTTCAGGAGCTCACTTAAGACACTACTTGTCAACATCACAAGATGGCACTGTAAATAATATTTGGAAATACAACTGTGTTTTAATTTGATGTTTCTGAGCTAGGCTCTCTATTCCTGTGCTGCTCAGATCTTTATTGTCCCTCATAAATCACCTTTGCAGTCAAGCATGACTTTCAAGGAGACATTGACTGAGTGAATAATGCCCTCCAACACAAACATCAAAACAAACTATCCCTTCACAAAGTTCAACAGATACAGGACGTCAAAAGTCAGAAATTGGGGTGAAAACTTTGGAGTGAAGCTCAACAACACAGCATAAGAAAGCTGTCACATCCCAGAAATCATAAAGAATTGGTACGTGCCTCAAAAAAACCCAATTGTCTAAACTCTATTTTTGAACAAATACACCACCCCACCCCCAAAATCCCAGAGCATAGTTGCTTATTGTAAAGCATTTGCTTCTTGATTATTCAGGAGACCTTTTGGGTAGTATTTTTTATACACATGGGACACATCTGCTGGGCATAGCTGACCCTCTCTTGCATGTGAAGTAGAGCCAACAGCATGTGTGGAAGCGGTGCAGGCTGGGCATCTTTCCCCTTAGAGCTGTGGCTGCCCTGAAAGATGAAAAATATTGAGTGTCTGAGTTACAGAAGAAATAGTTGGAAAAAGCTGATGATAGAGAAAGATCTCAGAAAACAGGAGAGATGCTAAAGCAAGACTCCCAGAAATGTGCATTTCCAGTGTCTGAGGTAAATAAGGACACAGTTGCTGCATAGGTACCATTTTGCAAAGGTAATCTTGTGTGCTTACTAATGGAGTCATTGTTTCAGCTTCTAAAGAGGCTTCTGAGGCACAGCTTTCATGCTGCTTCTCTGTGATATTTGCTGTTCTTTTCATAGTTGATATAGCATATGTGTAAGAGATGCCCCATTACTGTCATGTGAGTGTTAATGCTATAAGAATCTATGCAGAGCACAAAGAGCCTGCAAACTGACCTTATGCTTTCATCAGAATAGGATTTCATCAGATCTCTTGCTGTTTATCAGTTTATTTAACATTAGTTTTATGCGTCACTTAAGTTAGAAGAACCACTGAATGGTATCGTAAATTAAATTAAATTAAGGAGACAATCATCTAGAGTATCAGTAAGACAAAGATGCTGATTAATATAATATTTTAAATCAGAAGTATTCAATCTTGTTGGTGACTTTTTCGGATGAAATTTTATTATCTTCTAATATGTATGTCTGCACATTCACACACACATGCATCTGCATGAAAAAGTAGTAAATTTTCCATGAAATTATGTATTAACGCTTTTGTATTTTTTCTCCTATTTGAAGAAAAGCATGAGGTTATTTGTTTTAAAGAAACTTGCAAGAATACTTCTCACTGATCTGATAACTATTTCTTAGATTATTTTTTATTTATTTTTCAGCTGAGCTCAACAATATTTCATGGATACACACCAAAAGGAACTCCAGAAAAATGTCAACCATAATACTAGATCACATGGTTTGGCCCATGTATTTCTTTCAAATTATGGTTTAGATGCTGTTTCAGCAAGTTTCTCCTGACTTTGTCAAGACACTTTCAGCAAGTGAATGAAAGAGCTCAGGATAGCTTATGGGACCATCCATCACCTTTACTAGCCAAGTATCACTGACAAGAGAATGTCGCAGAAACTGATTTAATATCTGTGCAAACAAAATGAGGTAAACAACTGTCCTACACAGCAGAGAATCCATGCTGCATAAAATATCGTGCTTTCCACTGCAGCTCCACAGACTTGCAACTAGTATTGCTTGAAGCTGTGTTCCTTGTGTCTTGCCTAAAGAGTGATTATTATGCTGATACATTCTATGAAGAAACAGACAAATATTAAAATGGTGAAGAGCAGATTACTTCATTAATACCAAAAAAGTGAGGTTATCCGTTACACCCCTGCATATCCCTATTAATGGCTGGAGAATTAGGTTGTCTGCTCCTTACCGTAAATCTCTGGGGACCAGGATAAGAGCTCTACAGGGATAGATAGTTCCCAATGAGTTTCGGGGTAGGCTGCACGGCCAGGGTTCTGTTTTGGTATAGGATTAAAATTTGGGACAGGTATGCATAATTCATTGCTAGATCCTGCCAAATACACAGAGCTAGGATGCATATTCTATATAAGGAAGCGTAGAGCTTTCAGCTGTTCATTGAGATGATGTCTGGGTCTCTGCTGTGATTGCAGTTAGGGTTGTGATAAGACTTAAGAAATGTTATGGTGCTTAGGATCACATTTTGGAACCAAGAAGTAAAATATACGCTTTTTTGGTTTGGCAGAATCAATTAATAACAGCAGCTGAGTGTTGGTTGAATGGTTCCTAATTAGCTGGGGGCAGAAAGGGATGTCATTGTTATGGTTAGGAGCAGGGTTATGACTGGGGAGACACTGCTGAAATGCATAACTTACTGTTAGATTCTCCATGATCCATGCTGTGAAAATAAGAATAATGCAGTAGACTCATGATTCAGTATCCAGGGTCTGCAAATTGTCCTTCTTAATGAGTCCATTAAGTAAAACTCTGGTTTTAAGTGTATCCCACATAGTCACAAGTAAGACTATTTTGCTTAATTGGGAAAAAATACCTGAGGAAAGACTTATGAATTCAGCAAATATAAACAGATAAGCAGCAGGCAAAAATACAGTCAAACAAACAAACAAACAAACAAACAAAAATTCAATTATTTTTTTGTGTCCCTTGATAACACCTAGCAATACAAACATCAGAATACACTTTGTGGAAGAGTTTTTATGTCCATTTTCAAAATCATATATTTATTTGTAAACAAAATTGCATACTAGATTCTGGCATTTAATTTTAATTGAAAATATTGATTCAAAACAGTCTGAGCAAAGTGTCCACGCACATGCAACATTTATCAACGCTCAAATACAAAATCCTCAAAACTAACGGTGGACCAATAAACACAGTTATAATCTAATTTCTTACTTCTGTTGAGTTACACAAATTAACAAGTCATTTGCATTATTATATTATTAACTACTGTAAAAAGTAGGATTTGATGATAACAGATTATAATTTTGTTTTACCATGACACACATCATTGTACTGACTAGGATTTAAAACAACAATGTGAAATAGTTTTATTTCTAGTTGCAAAATAGAACTATTTTAGTCTTGTCTTCATAGTATTCTATATTATTATGAAACTTTACTTACATGTCTTTAATACCTTTTCAGAGAGAGTTGTAGAAAGACCTGTCAAGAAACTGAAGTTGAAGCAAGCTTATGTCCAAAAATGCCAATTTGTCAAATAGATTAGAGCAAAAGATGATTATATTGTCCCACAACACTGGTCAAGGTTTTAAAATTTTTCCTATTCTATCTTGTAATGACATCAAAATCTTTAATAAATCATAGAAAAAATAGTGGCTGTAAAGACAGTAGCAGTTGGGGTACTACTGGAGATTAAGAAAAGCAGTCTTCAAGACCTATTTTCTTTTATACCCCACAGGAATAACCACTGAAGTTTTGCCTGTTTTCCACCAAGGATAGCTCAGTTATTGCTAAATATTTTGGGGAGTGGAGGGAGGAGGGAGGGATATTCCCAACATAATCCATTTCAAAGGGGTATTTTTTGTTCCAGAGTAAGAATATTTTGGGATGGATTTTTGAGGACTGGTAGAAGACAATCACAGGAATGATTAGCTTATTGTAACTACTGAACAGACAGCAGTGTTTTGTGCAGTCAGAAGTGTTTGAAATTAAAACCTAGGATGTAGACTGTTGGCAAAAATGAATAGATTAAAGTTGGGTTTAGGCAGGACATGTCCTCTGAGGCCATCTTAAGTTGATTCAGCAGTTGGAGAAATGGAGTAATTGTGGTTGCGGTTAGGGGCAAAGTTTAAATAGTAAGAGCTGAAGTGAATACTGCTGTTGGATTCTGGCAGACCAAGAAAATAAGTTGATTAGTTCCATTTTTCTAATTAGCTTTTAAGCAAGGAGAACTGTCTGGAATGTTTATTGCTAAGGATAATATGAACATTGATGCTTTGGCATTGACATTCACAGTTGATTATCGTATGAATATTTATGTCCTAGCTCATTATTCTGATCTACTGTTCTTACTCAACCCTGTGGTTCTGGCATGAAGAGGGAAAAAAGTTAAAAGGGTTTGAACTTTTGGATTATCCTAATCCTAATTTTAAATGGGGCATCAGGCAGCCCAGTTGCCCCCAAAACTAATTAGTGTCTCAAGTGTAAAAGATACCATTGCAGTAATTAGCGTATCTCTACAGGCTGTTTCAGACCCTAACTGTAACCCCAGTGCTAACCCTAGATTTAACTAAGAAACAAATTTCATCTCAAATACCTATTGATAAATCATTCAACTCTGCATCTACCAGCACTCTTCTAAACTCTATAGAATATGGCAGGACGTTATAGGAAATTGTTCATAACAGTAATTGAACCTGAACTCTAAACTTATTTCTAACTTCAGCCTTCACCTGCCTCTTCTACAAAAAAGCCCAGGGAAGAGTCATTTACCCTACCCATATTAGTGTCTACTCTATTATTGCAGATGGGATTGGCTGCAGCAATAGAAGAAGCAGTTTTGATCCATGGCAAACCCCAACTTTATCCATAGCTCAGTAATTCTCAGTAATTGCCTCAGAACTGCTTTTAGCCAGTTACTACATCTGCCCCTGACAGCTCTCCTTCTACTCCTAGCAGCCTTCTAAGATCTTGGAGGAAGCCTTCCAATGTCTTGAACCCCTAAATTATCCACCATATGAACAACACTCCATTCATCTCCATTGCACGTACATATATTAATCAGATTCACGCCTGTGGGATCCAGGCACTTCAGCTTCACTGCAGTGATCCACAAGACTACTTCATCTCAGAGAGGTGGACTGGCAGGATATGCTGAAAAACCTGTTTGGAGTCTCTGGAAAGGACTATGATTCTTCTGAGGAATTTGAGTTAATCAGCTGTAGAAAACCAGCATGTGGCAGTTCTGGGACAAACTGGGTTGAAAGGAGTGATGATCCTGCAGTTGACTTTTGTGGTGGCAGTAGACATGAACTCAATGAAAAATCCTAGACACGGACAGAGGTATCACGATGAAGTTGGAAGGATAAACCTAAGAGAAGGGCAAGAGGAGAGATTGGAGAGACCCCAATCCAAAAGCCAAGGTGTGTGATCTGAGTGGGCCCTCCTGGGCAAAGGCTAGGCTGAATATATTTCAGGAGGATTTTTGCTAGAGATTTTGGTGCAAAAAAGGACAGGTTAGATGATGGCGTTTGGTGGGAAAGGACTGAAATTATGGGAACTGGGGCTCGCAGGTTTTAAAGAAAGTGCTCACTGGGGAGTCAAGATGAGGAACCAGACTGGAAAAGGAAAAAAAAGGTCTCATTTTAAAACATAAAAATTAACTATTGAAAGATACCAGCCCCATATCAATTCTGCAGTGCTGCAGAAGACAGCAAGTGGTGGTCAGTGCAGTTCTCATGTGACAGAACAGACTGAAAAAAGCTGTTGCCCCATTGTACAAGAGTAAGTTAATAGTTGTTAACTCCAGTCACATCACCTGTTTTTATTGTTATAGTTATTTTTTATTGTTACTGTATGGTATCAAGAGTGAACAGTGAATACCAAGGAGAGGGAGCAGGGGTGCATCTGACTATAAAAGACTCCGTAACTTAGATAAACAAAGGCTTCTGATTTTAGTCAGCTGGAGTCTCTTCACCAGAATAGGAGATAAACAATCATCTCCTCAGTTATATTGTTTAAGCTCTTTTTGAAGATAAAATGTTAAATCAAACTTTTCCACTATTGTTTTGTAATAATTTTCATCATCTTAACTTTGGAAAAGGAATTTAACATATTTTTATTCCTCACATTGAGAAAAAAATAAACCAAACAACAAAACCCCCTCAAACAAACAAACCAAAAAGAAAAACCAAAGCAGTTTCCAAGGAAAAGAATCAGTTTAGAGACAAAAATTTGTGAAGAGATGTTGACCTATGTGATCTCAAATCACTAGACTATGAGCTAATCAGGACTGGAATCTAACACCAACATAAACTTATTCATTCAACCAGTACTGTCAGGGAAGAAGGGAGGTGGAAGGGAGCATTCAGACACTGAAAACTGAGCATTTTAGCTATTAGAATATAATTTTGTGATATCAAATGACCACACTGAAGTGTCAGATTTAGATGACATGGAGTAGGACCTTAAACTTAAATCTCCCATATTCCGGGTGGATCTGGGAATACTGAACTCTCAGCTGTTGGATGCAGTTTCTTCTGGCTACTTTGAGAGATCTCACATTCCAATAAAGACTAACACTAAATTCCAAAACTTTGATATTTCTTTCAAAATAGACTTCCTGTTTCCAGTCAGCCTTTGTGTTATGAAATTTTAGAAAGCAAACAAGAGCATGCCATTGGCTAACCTGTCTTCAAGCAGTTGAAAAAATTCTTTCTGAGAATTTCAGCTAAAATCAGATTCCATGTGTGAGGAAAGTGAACAGTGTCTGTGTTAGTCTGCATTCATAAACAGACTGTAGTATCAGGAGGTAGTATGGTTCAGGCAGTCAAACCCTGATGCTTTGAAGTCAAACTCACACACTGCTGCACATCAAAATCATACCCTGATGATAAGTGCACTTAATAAACAAGTACATTAATACAACACAGACTGTTTTGTCCAAATAGTCAAATACTACATTTGTGGGAAGGAAGAGCAATAATATTTCTAAGTATTAAAGGAAAAGAAGTTATGGGCCTAGAAAATGAAAATGTACCATTCACCCTAGATTTAATTGCTTATCCGGTTAATTCAATTGAGGAAACTAATGTTAATGGGCGATTGTATTACAATTATACTTAAAAATGCATATGTGAAACACACATTTACTCAAAATAACCTTCTGTGCTGGTTTTGGCTGGAGTAGAGTTAATTCTTTTCATAGTAGCCAGTATGGGGCTATGGTTTGGATTTGTGCTGGAAGCAGCGTTGATAACACAGGGATGTTTTTGTTACTGCTAAGCAGTGCTTACACAGCATCAAGGCCTTTTCTGCTTCTCACCTCAACCCCACCAGCGAGGAGGCTGGGGGTACAGAAGAAGTTGGGACACAGCCAGGACAGCTGACTTCAACTGACCAAAGGGATATTCCAGACCATATGACGTCATGCTCAGCATATGCAGCTGGGGGAAGAAGAAGGAAGGGCGGGATGTTTGGAGTGATGGCGTTTGTCTTTCCCAAGTAACCATTATGTGTGACGGAGCCCTGCTTTTCTGGAGATGGCTGCACACCTGCCTGCCCATGGGAAGTGGTGAATGAATTCCTTGCTTTGCTTTGCTTGTGCATGCAGCTCTTGCTTTGCCTATTAAACTGTCTTTATCTCAACCCATGAGTTTTCTCATTTTTCCTTTTCTGATTATCTCCGCCATCCCACCAGGGGGTAGTGAGTGAGTGGCTGTGTGGGGCTTGGTTGATGGCTGGTGTTAAACCATGACACCTTCCTTAGTTATCTCTAGAGAATATAGCAAGGAAGCTTACCTTTAAAAGTGACTTCTCAATTAGGTACATATAGAAAAATCTATAATTTTTGCATTTTTGTTATACATGCATACAGATACACATATATGCTTTTCATGATACACAGAGGAGCTTTGGTGAAGCTACAGTTTTGGTGTAGCTACAAGGTTTGTTTGATAATCTATGTTAGCCTGTGAGGCTGAATAAGCCATTGGGAGCATAATACAAATGCTACTCACTGGGCTATCAAGCTTAGCCTTTTTCCATCTCAGGCAGCCATACCATGGAGATACATCTAAATATATTAAACTCCATTTTATAGTAATTTTGATTTCTTGCCTTACTAATGAAAGCCCACTTCAGAACCTTTCTCCTCTGATGGTCAAACCTCTCCTAATATCCAGCTTAACCTTCACTATGGACAGTTAAATTAAAGTGCACATACTTAAATTTAACTAAAAACCCCTTGACCCTTGCAGATACCAATGCAAATTCCTCAGTGTCATGGTTTAATCCCAGCCGACAGCTAACCACCACACAGCTGCTCACTCACTCTCCCTGTGGTGGTATGAGGGAGAGAATGGGAAGGATAAAAGTAAGAAAACTCATGGGTTGCGATGAGAACAGCTTAATAATTGAAATAAAATAATAATAATTATTATTATTAATGGTAATGTAATAAAAAGGAAAATAACAAAAAGAGAGAGAAATAAAACCCAACAGAAAAAAGGGATGCAAATGAAAAACAATTGCTCACCACCGACTGATGCCCTGCCTGTTCCCGACCAGGGGCTCCACGGCCAGGTTCCACCCTAGTTCATATGCTGAGCATGGCTTCATATGGTATGGAATACTTCTTTGGCCAGTTTGGGTCAGCTGTCCTGGCTGTGTCCCCTCCCAGCTTCTTGTGCACCCCCAGCGTTCTTGATGGCAGGGCAACATAAGAAGCTGAAAAGTCCTTGACTTAGAGTAAGCCCTACTCAGCAACAACTAAAACATCAGTGTGTTACCAACATTATTCTCATCCTAAATCCAAAACATGACACTATACCAGCTACTAGGAAGAAAATTAACTCTATCCCAGCCAAAACCCAGACACTCAGGAAGTAGCTGGCTCCTGGGCTGGTAAGTACCCTCCCCACAGAGGTAAGGAGTTGGCTGTGAGTTAGTATACTTGACAAGGAGCAGGGTAAAGTAGTTCCATATTGATCTACTTATTGCTTATGTGTTCAAGCTATCTGGGGTATCTCTAAACTGTCCTGAAGCCATCTAAGCTTATTATCAAAGCACAGAATATTTTTCATAAAACTGCTGGTGTTAAGTGTATCTTTTTCATTGACAGCCATATTTTTCTATCTAAATAACATTTGCTCTATCAAAAAAAAAACCAGACCCAAAAAAACCCAAAACAAACCAAACCCCAAAAGGGAGCAAATGAAAGAAATATGGTAAAAGATATGCAAAAATAGAAGGAAAAAAATATTTTAAAGATATCATTGAATCAGTTCAGGCAATACTTGCTGCTGGAGTTTGAAACATGAAATTCAAAAGGTATCTATGTAATTGTTACAAAAGCAATATAACAAGTTTCCTATTTATTTTGATGATGTAAACCCACCAGCAGAAACAGAAAACTGGATAAAAAACCAAGGAAATCACTACATGTGTTACTTTATTTCTTGCAGCTTTGAATTTGTATTGAATTGATAGACTAGTTAATGGATTCTGTAATATTGGTCTAGATTCAGAATTTTCTGTATTTGGTTGTTAATGATTAAATTATGAATAATTCATAAAACATGAAAATTAATCAACTAACTAGTTTTAAAGGCCCTGTTGAGGGAAAACAAATTCTTCACATGGCTGAGTTCTGTTAAGTCTCTGACTTTTTATGTATAACCTGGTCCTAGAATTCTATGTATGATACAAGATAAACAAAATCCTGTTTAAGAAGAAATGTTCCCTTGACTAGGCAGAGTATAAATGTATGTTGAATTATGTATGAATATTAAATATGGTTATGTGGAGAAAACCACTTTTTTTTCATTTTGATCTAGTTTTGAATGACAATAATTTCTAAATGGTATCAACTGATAACTGCCAGAAAGAGAACATTAAAAGTGAAAGTAATGTTATTCATGTATTTCCTATAAAGCCAACTTACAGTGTTAGTTAAATATTTTTCAATGGTTATGGTCTAAAATCAAAGATTTACCTATCTGTTTTTAATGCTGCACTTTTTTTTTTTTTCAGTTAAATATATATAATTGTTTGACTGTGAAGGGACTAGCTTTTATTGCAGCAGTGACATTGGATCTGCATTCACTGGGAATATTTCTTAGATTTGCTCTACAGACTAATGTTCTAATCTTGCCACCCTACCTATGTACGGTCTCTTTTGGACATAAATTCACAGAAGCACTAAATATGTATCATAGACCTGACATACACTTAAAAGCAAATTTATATATGAGTTAGGTTTCATTGCCAGTTTTATCCATAGCCACACTTCCTTGTTTGCAGTCTTCTCAGATCTCTATAATGAATACACAATGCAGCCAGGTCAGTAAAAAGTCATCTCCCAGACCATCTACTAATCTGAATGGAAGGAAATGGTGTGGATCATAAAGTGGTGCTATAAAGTATGAGGCATTGAGATATGATGTAACAGAGACCATATTCCATGCTCTGGTCTGATTTAAGTTTTTTAAATCAGTGCAGCTGAAACCTCAATATTGTCACATCTCATAAGACTGTTCAGCTACAATATCAGAACTAAATTTTCATTTTTAAGGTCATCTTCAGCTGGGTTTATTCACATATATTTTCTGAGATACAACTTCCATACTGTCTTAACCTAACATTGGTTTTTTTGGAGAAAGAAATCAAGTAAATATTCAGCTGTGTAGACTTCCTTACAGTTCCTCAATATATTCAAACAGATTTACTTATCAGAGTAGCTATTGACCAAGGTAGCTACATAAATATTATTTTGGCCTAAGAATAAATGAGACTGAAACCAGAAAGATGAATACAGAGCATATCACTAATGAAATGCATAGAAACTAACTTTCACAGTAGTTGTGAAGCTTGTCCTTTTATTTTTTTTTATGAAGTTACCTAAAGATTAAAATAAATCTATTGAACTAGGAACATATTTTCAATATTCTAAACAATTTCCCAGTGGAAAAGGAAAACATTTCTAGAGGTTTAAAAATAGCAAGCAGATATTTCTCGATTTAAATTGCTTCCATTTAAATCTCTAAACCACTTTATTTTTTTTCCTATGTTAATACCAATTATAATACAGTCCTTCTCTCAATATTCATCACAATTGCCAATCACTCTATTTCAATACATTCGATTTTTAAAGACCATTCTAGTTTACATTATTTTAGATTTTTCTATATTTTAACTTTTAAACTACAATTAAGTTTAACTCATACAGCTTCTGTCACAGTCTTCTTCAACATTATGTTAATTTTGCTATTGTGTTACATAGATAGAAGAATTTTTATGCATTTTCATCCTTCATTGTAAAGATATATGGAGTTCTATTCAGGCCTCAGAGAATGTTATAAATTTGTTGCATCTTCTATGACACCTTAATTAATATCCAAACTTGATTTATTATCCAAAAAATTTATTGCCCAAATTTTGTCTTAGCTTTGAGAGAAAAAGTCAGTGTAAGTTGATTCTCATGTGAAAACCTGATAAAGAAAATTTATTTCTAGCAAGGCACCATTCAGTAGTGAGTGTAGTAGGGTTCGGGATTTTGTTTTCCTTTTCTTATAATTCTGTTCATTAATTTATTTTTGTATTCAAACAAGCTACTCACTGAAATCACCAAACACATGACCATCGGAGATTTCAGTGGCACACAACTGCTAAGGTTTTCTGAAGTTCCCTTGTTCAGGGCTGTAGTAAGGCATTTAACTGCTCAAGACAATCTCCTATTTCTTTTCAATTCCTTGTAGCTGTGGCCAGAGACTTTTCTTCTCACTTACCCACTGGCACAAATTTAAAGGCAGTGGCAGTAGCAGTGAGACCAGTCCGGCTATGCTGGCAACCTCTGCTCTTGCACAGGGCTGTCCATGCTCAACCAGCACTGGGCTTCCTCTAGGACGATGGCCTGCTTTGACAAATGTGGAATGAGAGCACAACAGGATGCAGGGAACAGAAAGCTTATGGCACAAGAGGAAATTAAAGAGATTGTCTTGCCTAGACAGAAGAAATAAAAAGGATAAGAATGGATACAGTTATTGTCATCACACACAGGGCAGGCATGACAGACAGTGAAGAACTATTGCAACTAAAACCCAGTATCAGGTATAAATTGTCCATGAATGAGTTCAGAGGTTGAAAAAAAAAAAAAATTATTGCTGTATCACTCCTAAATCTGACTCTCTTACTGCCAGATTTCACTACCAATAAAATTTTGAGTGCAACATCCCAAGGAGATTATCAAGGAAAAGAAGTCCTGAATATTTCCTTTGGGTTGTAGATAACTTTCCAAATGGAATTTTTATGTTATAGCGCCTGAGGTGGGAAGGGACTGAACTGACATGCGATGTCTTCTCTGTTTCTATATTCCCAAATAATCCGATTTGAACTATCCAGATGCTATGGGATGAATAGGGGTTATTCTGTCATTTCACAGAGTCCTTTAAAAGAAAGGTGGTGTGATTTGATAGACTGGCACTCAGTAGGGCTGGCACTGGGAAGACCTGAGTGCCATGATGAAGTTTAAAATAATCACAGAGCTACAGAACTGAAAAGGGCTTCAAGTAGCCATAGAAAACAGATTGTTTCCTTCTTTGCTTTTGCAAAAGTCTTTCACAGACTTGAGGTCTGATATAATTTCATTTTTCCTTCACTCTTGAGGCTAAACAACACTTTAAGCTTTCCTAGATAATTTTTCACTACGGTCCTCTTGATTCATTCAGTTGGCCTACATCTTATTTGAAGTATAACTGCCAAATCAAAACACAGTTTTTCATCTGGAGTCTTAGCAACACTTTGGAAGGGGGACTTCACATTTTTTTACATCAGTGGAATTAAAACCCTGTACAAGAATGGTTTACTTTTCCTTTTCCTCTGACATCTGTTGTTTAATTCATTTACTTGGACAGTAAAATTTGAAAAAGGGACTCTTACATGTTTGCACAATGCCTAGCACAAACTTGTTCTAGATCCAATTTTAGGCTCTAAGCCAACTGTGTAGGTGTAAAGACTTTGTGAATGACTGTAATTTCTATTACAAGTAATGGGCAGCATGCTTCAAAGTTATTTAGAAATTAAAAAATTTACCATCTAACTCCCTCCCCTCAAATTCACTGGAAATTGCTGAGGTATCAGCTCTCCGGTAAGACCTGCCATCATTGCAAAGATAGGCACAGAGTACAGACAGACATTACTTCAGCACGCTGGATAAAGACTTCTGCATACCTGATGTCATGCTCATTGAGCTCATCTAGGTTTCAAAGATTACTATGACTTGGTTTATCAGTTTACTTTGTCTCATCTTAGAGACCCTATTGTCCATGAAAGAAATACATATGTAGGGGCAAATCCCTTAAATGAGAACAAATCTATGATATCAGTTTCCCCTGTATTTTGAGATCACTGTGTCATCTGAAATAAATGGAGGGGGGAGGGGGACGGAACCATCATTAACTAAAAGTTGCAAAATTACCATTTTGGCCACTTTCTGTGAACAAGTGATATGTGCTTTTTATTTTCAAAAGAAAGAATATTTTACTTAGCAAAAGCCTCTAGACATTAATAATGGAGCAAAAATAAGCACTTTGGCTAGAGGAAAATGGCTTTAAAGTTGTCACTGCTTCTTTAATGCATATGGTAGTAGGTTCTTCATATTAATGTGAATAAAGGACCTCTTGCAGCCCTTATCTTCTAATTTCCTATTTTTATAGGCTTGTGTCACAACATTACTGTTATTTAAAAGTAGAAGGTTGCATTTAATTGCTTAGTAATTACTCAGTTGCAGAGCATTTGTAGAGATTAATGACAGACTGACAGAGGTTGATTACCCTTGATATAGCCAAGGCTATACTGTACAGAATCAAAGTGGAATATGGAGTTACAGGAGATCTATTCAGTTTCCTTTATTCCCAAACATGGTCACTACATTTATATACACGTGTGTTTGTGTGTGTATACATATGTGTACATATATATATGCATAAAACTTCTTTTTTTGGTAGTCTATTTCATGACCAGTAGCACTGCAGTCATCCCAACAGTGATGACAGAGTAAAGATTTGTTTGTTACCTGTACCAGTAACAACTCTTTATTCTCACTAGGAAGAGGTCTACACTAGCAACAGTTAAAATACCAGCTTGTAACTCATTAGTGCTGTCCCTTGCTATGGTTAATGAAGTAGCATCAGCATTGTGCAAGAAAGGAATATTTAAAAAACCCCCAACATTAGTGGATGTGACTGGAAGTGATTATAAAGCAAAGTTCATCGTAGATAATGACATTCTCACACGGTAAAAGCAGTGGAATGGAATGGAGTTCCACATCTCTGTAGTATTCACTCTCATCTTAGCACCTCGATTAGCACTGAGCCTGCCCTTAAGTCACAGGTTTCTCTTATTCACTCGATCACATAAATCAAGATCACAGAAGTTCAGGACCTTAAGACTCTAATAAGCTATTTCTTAATAATTTCAAACAGTAACATCCTGTCTATTCCATGCCTCTATTGGGCATTGAAAAAATCTTGCAATGGCAAAATTTCTCCCTTGTGGACTCAGAGGAAGGTTTAGAGTTGCAAAGCTAAGGTTTGACAAGACAGAGATCGATGTAGTTACAAGATTTTGTAATTATAAAGATAGTGAAGACAGTCATTTGTTCTGAATAGTGAGCCAATCATACTGATTCTTTTTATTATATCCATAATGTTTATTTGTGTGTGCATATATATATATACACACAACATACATGGTATGTATTGTACTGATATATATACGCACACATGTGGTATATATTAACTATATGTTATGTATTATACTATGATAGTGATATTAATTATTATGAGAGAAATAAAACTGCAAAAAGCAATCAATTTATAGTCTAAACTTTATGGTTTAGACTCAGATCTGTTTCAGTCATAAAATCTTCCTAACAGAGAGTTATTTTTAAGTTTTTCAGACTGTCCACTCTGAAGTATTTCACTCTTAGACCTGTGTTTAACCACTTTAAATATAATACAGACTAATGATTTCATGAGGACTTTTAGGCAGAAAATAATGGCATCAACCATCCACTTCAGCAGCCTGAACGAGGTATTGTAGAGCTGTCTAGGCATGGCACCTGCAGTTGCCTGCTCCCTTTATCTCTGTGCTTAAACCTTTTGGATTAAAGGGTTTTGTCCTAACTTGTTTCATTTGCAAACAGGTTTTAAAGCTCCTTGTGCAAAGTTTATTACTGAAATGTTGGAGTCTAACCTTCTTCCACTGTTAGAACTTTATACAGATATGTTAACAGTGAACATAGTTACGATGAGGGTTTGAAGGAAAAAAGATCTCTCAGTTCAGACCTGACATAGACTGGCTCTCACAAAGGTGTATTTCTGTTAACTTCGAGAGACATTCCAGATTAACAGATATGGAAGTGAGGCAGCAGGCAAGAAATAGCTCCTATCAGATTCAATGGCAACCTTGCTGTCTTTGGTTAAAATGATGTTAATGAAGGAGTTTAACTGGGCCTCTCCTTTCCCATTCTCCTTTCAAACCTGTGCTGGTTTAATATAAGAGTAATGGTAGCTTATTATTTTTTCACATACCACAGTTTATGCCCCCAGTACTGCTTTTACCTGAACATACCTAAACATTTTGACTAAGAGGTTTAAAGAGTGTTTGGGGTGTTATGGGCTGTTGGTATGAGCAAAGAACAAATGAAAGAGGACTCTATTGCTCTAGATGAAATCTTGTTTGGCTGGTGACATTAGGAGGCCACTGTGATGGTGGCCAACATGCACGGCCAACTATGGCTCTGTCTGGCATGGAAGGCATCTGGCCTGAAAGTAGCTTTAACTGGGAAGAACAGGGGTCCAGGGGCCAAGGGCACCCCTTGTTGCTTCCCCCTGTCTCCCCCAAGCCTTCTCATCAAAGCTGCTCCTCCAGCCTGGCCCCAGCCCCGTGGTCGCAGGTCCTCATGCCGCAGTGGTGCAGGGTGTTATATGTCCTTCTGTCCACCTCAGAGAGCTTTCTCCAGCTTGTGGTCACCTCCCTGAAGGGCCACCCTCCTCCGCCTCAGAATCAGCTGCCTTCCTGCCCTCTCTGAGCTGGAGTGAACCCCAGCTTGGTGGAGGGGCACATTTTTCAAAGCACAAGTCCTGTCCCCAAAGCTATGGCAATGTGACAGTGTTCAGGATTTAGCCCAACACTTCTGCTCACAGTGGTCGGAGTCATGACCAGGCTGTGTTTGGTTGATTGCCTGATTGCCTATTCAAGGAAGGACTGGGGAGAGGGGAGCAACATTTATCCTGATTTTAAAAGCACTTCAACCTCCAACAGCTCCAATAGGAACGTAGCCATCTTCCAATGTTTCATTTCATTCATGAAGAAAAAGGACACTAGCTTCTCTGTTTTTTTCACAGTGACTTAAGCTCTCACTTTTCTCAGATAAAAGACAAGCTTTAAACAAAAGCAGTGGCAGGCACATGATATTGCCCCAGCCATGCCGATGACACGTTGAACATGAGCAATGGATGCACGTACAGTAACCTCTCTGGAAGCGTGGGCTGCAGCACCTTTGTAATAGCAGCACATGTAGAAGAATGCACAGGTGAAAAATGTTGTTCTCTGTCTTCAGCAATTCTTAAATACAGCTCCAAAGTGCTGTCTCATACCTCAGTCCTGGAAAAAATAGATTGTCCCACTTCTGGATTTACACTATGTTCAGCAAATGAATGCTTTATTCTGACAGAAACTATAGTAAACTAATCTTTCAGTACAACCACAATTAAACATACCAACTTAGAGAAAATGGGCTGCATGAGTGACCAGACAGAATACATGGATGCTTTGCTGAATCAGGTCTTAGGATTTTAGTCTTAAATGTTCTGTTAGTGTTTCAAATTAAAACAATATTCCCACGACCTCTTCCACTCCTGTACAGGAAATAGATGCTGGTAAAGGTATCTCAGTATGCTTCCAGCAGCTGACAAAATTGCTATGAACGGACGTTAATACAACAGGCTAGACTGACAATTCTTTAAAAGGAATACCTGACCTTCTGGAATCACCAGTCATCTTCTATTATACCCCATATATCATAGCTTCAATGTACTTAATGCTCATCTAAGCTTAGTTTATCACATCTCCTTTTGTTATATTCTGAAGTGCAGCTGCCATATATTTTATTTTTATTTTTTTCAGTGAGTTCCCTAATCTACTGCAGAATTCTCATTGCTTCAGTATGTCATGTATTGTTGATTTTTATCTGCTATTTTGCATGCTATTCATCTTACTGTAGCTCCATTCATGATCTATGAGGCAAATGATTTCACCTGTCAGCTTGCAGTGCCTCACAGATCCACTGAAAATGAACACATGGGAAGCTGAGCTCAAGGAACATTCTGTGATTTGCTTGTTTCTGGGCTGGATCTAAGCTATGCAGCATTCTTCTCCATTTATATTGAATGCTGCTGTTTCATCATCTGGCCCAATAAAACAAAAAACCTGCATGAAGTGTTAGTTTGCTGCTGTGTGGCATGCAGTGCTGAAAATAAGCAAGATAAAACCAGATTTCTTTCCTATATATAAAGCTTACAGGAGCGATGCTGTGCTAAATATAGCTGAAACACAGAGCCGTAGATGTGACAGTCTTAATATGATCACCCTGTTGTTAGGGGCTACATCTGAGAGGTGTCTGTGTTTAGTTAGAGAGCATATAGGTTGCTATTTCAGATGTTACAGTGACATGACTGTGTGTGTTTATATACATAGAACTAGGTGAAAATGTTATTTTCTATCCTACAAAATATTTTGAAATTATTTCCTGGGTGAACCTGGAACTATTCTCCGAGGAAAGAGATTCTTCTCTCAGAATAGGCAAAAGCATGGTTTACGGGGCATTCATTTGGGATGTGAAAGATGTGTATTCATATCTCTTCCTTGCCCATCCACCAAGCTTTTCTGTGGTAGGTAGACATTCAGAGCAAAATTCCCTTAATTTTCACTCAGAGCTATTCTATTTCATAAAAATAACTGAATGTTCATTGAAGCAAGGGTACAAACTTTGTTCTTCCTAAATCCCCTCAGAGTGTCTTACATCTCCCTCCAGCTTCTGGACTGCAGAGTTTCCTTGTCTCTCTTGCCTGATGAATGTTTTACTGGTGGCAAAAAAGCCAACACAGTATTCTTTTGGGCTGCTTACTACATACCAAGCACCCTGGTTCAAGTACTTATGTGGACAAAAAACTTTCCCCACTGGCTGTGCTGACCACAAGCCACTGATTTTTTGTTTACTTGTTTTTTTCCAGCATTCCAGTTTTGAAAAGTAGGTTTGTTGAGGAGCTAAGAAAAAAGCCGAGTAGAAGTCTTTCTACAGCAAGAGTGGCTTTTATGACTAGGTAAAGCAATAAAAACTGCATTACAGAAATGTTGATTAGCCACAGTTATAATTTAAATACAGTCAGGGAAACTTTCGTGGGTTTACATAATTTAAGCAGTGTGTATGTGCAGTATACATCATTCCAGTGTGGCCTAGATTTGACTGAGACATTAAGCAATAATTCTGATACCATCTAGTGCCTAGTGTTTAAAGAGATGATCAGCCACTGATCATCCAGTCCCCATCAGATAGGACAAGCTATATAGATATGTCTGTGCTTATGGCACTTTATTGCTTTCTTCAAGAAGCCAAATCTTGTCCTCAAAATACAAAGAGATATCAATGCTTTGAGCAGTACAAAAATACAAATAGCCATAACTTTACTGTGAGTGATGTTTGTTACACCTGCCTACTGTCAAGCAAAATCCAGGTCATTACTTTCTTGAGTGTTTTTGCAATATTACTTTAATGTTTAAACATAAATGGTATAATAATCAAGTGAAATTTTCTTCTTAGTATGTGTTGCTAAGGTGTAATAATGGATTTAGTAGTGATGAAATGAGACTATTCTTCGCAAATCTTTTTTCCCCTAATTTGCCTTTTTGTGTGATCATGCTGTCTATCAGTCACCCACAATAAGTTATCACCAGTCTTAACCAAGTACCACCCCCCCCCGAAAGATAAGTTCTTCCTTGTCCCCTTGCTCCACCCCCTTAAACTGGCTGTTGAAGAGAGAGACTCAATTCCTTGTTCTTGGAAACAAAAATTGTGAGACCCCTGTGATTATCCGTTTCTTCTGATAGCAGTGAGTTAGCCAGTCACCTGGGCAGATCCATACAGGAGAGAAAGTAGCATGAACCAATGAAGTGTTCTGTCTCTTAGTAAGGATGTCACACTCAGTATGGTGGGGTGAATTAGAGGGACTTTGGCAAGGAATCACAAATCTCTAGGAGACCAGGGTTCACCATTTTGGCTACTTATGGAATCACATTTGAGCAAGATATTTTGCTGCAGCCAAAACACTTTTCAGAAACATTCCAGAGGTATTTATTTTGACAAAATTTTCAGTGTAAAGGTTTTGATCTAGAATGAACACTCGGGAGAGAAAGGCTTGCATCAAAAAGTTGACCTTTTCAACATGAAGCAGATATTTTGACACACTTCCATTTTACAGTAGCATTTAAAAGGCTTTGTTTTCATGCCAAAGCAGAATAAAACAAATCTGGAATGCAAAAACTGTCAGGAAACCAAATCATTATTTTCTAGCAAGCTCTACTTATTGCCTTTAACTAGAATAACTTACTTAACTCAGTGCTGGCTTCACCAGGCAATACTTTACCATCATCCAAAATGCATTGCCATTAATTCTGTATTATCATACCACCTTTTCACTACACAGTCTTAGCTTGCTGGTATGTTTTGTGTTTCTTTCCATGCAAAGACATTATTTTACTCTTCATTATATCAGTGAAACTGAAAGCAACATTTCCCCGGTTTTGAAATCTGCCCGTCCAAGGTCATTTATGTCATGTCTTAGTTATTGTCTCAAGTTGCAACAAGAAACTCACTTGCCTGACTGCACATAGTGACAATTACCACAATAGGAGTTGTCAGAAAAATAAAATAATTGGTCCTAGATTGACTAAAATAATATTCAATGATATTGAAGTGTCATAACACACATTGTTAATATTAATATAATATTTTGTATAAAATTTGTAATTTCATTATGAATATCAAGCATTTCTTAGAATCTATCAAGTCACTGATCTATTTCACTCCATCATTAATCTTTATTTGTTATTTTAAAAAAGCAACATCTGTTGCTTAGACTGATGTAACACTGAGAATACATAAGCAGGCATATATTTCAGAACAGTGAATGACAACTCAAGTATGCAAGTGGACAGATACATAACCTAAATAATCATTGCTCAAATCAAAAAATATTTGTAGGGAAAAAGGTTTTGCTTATTCTTTTGTAGTTCTACAGTAGTGGCTGAAATTTATTGAAGTAGGTAGTACTAAGCCTTAAAAGAATACCTCAGGGTAGTCCCAGCTGAATGTAGCATTTAGTCATTGTTGATTTCTATGCAGGGATTGTCAAAATGCATGGGAGTTCTCCACTGAAAAGCTCAGAGTTTGAAATTCTTAACTGGAGCATGCAGATACAAAAGTAGTACTAATAAAATGAAAAAGACATTTCAAATGGTTTCCATAGGATATGTAAAAGGGCATTTGAATAAAAAGGAAATCTCATACAATCTTGGTTCTATACACATACTTCTCAGACTTTTTTTCTATCTTTTTATCATAATTTCATACACCTTATTATCAAGTTTCTATGTAGTTATTACAAAAAGTGTGAAAGATGAACCTTGATTTGGACTTGCAATATGGGGATGCATCATTCAATTAAGTGAAACACTAGTTACTAGTGGTTTTGAAGTATTTTATTATTACCCTTAATGGATTAATTTATTATTTTTTCATCTTGTGAGGGTATTGGGAGTCTTCAATCCCTATTGTGGACCCAGTTTCATAGATGCTGCTGAAAAAAAAAGAATGGCTATGAAATATGGAGTGATAGTTCTGGAAAATGAAGTCTAGAAAGCAGGCACAGGCTACGCAATAAACACTTACTTTTGTTGATCTCTCCACATGCTTGGTATTTCATCTGGCTAAGAGGAATCACACATATAAACTTCTTCTAGACTTTGGGTCTATATGAAATGGTTCCATATCTTTCTGTACATAAAATTTAGGTCACCAGACCGTTATTGGCAAGATGCATCAAAGAGATCATGGGTGCAGAGACACTTCAACCACATATATGTGAGGAGGATATCTTCAGGTATGAAGATCTAGGTGGTGTGAAGACCAAGAGCAGGTGCCATGAATCTGCTAAAACCCAACAGCAGCAGCCACATTTGCAGCCCCTCAGCTATGTGGGTGAAGTGCTATGGAAGCAGTACACTTACACTGCTTCTAGTGTCCATCTGGTAAATTTGGGGCTCTCTGGCGTAATACACACCAGTTCAAAGCCTTTTGTTTTCATCAGTGAAGTTTTCTTTGCTGCCACAAGTGCGTGTTTGGAGGGAACTATGTCATCAGGCAGGAACTGCCTAAACTTTCTTTGGCTGCATGAGTTAAATATTTCTCAGCCTTTCTTGCTTACAAGACCGTTGGCATTCCCAGAATGCTCCAACTCATGAATAATTGCATAAATAAACATCAGTGTTTTGAAGGCAGGACTTCTTATGCTGCTTCAGTAGCTCAGCGGAAGGCAGGGCTTCTTATGCTGCTTCGGTAACTCAGCGATAGGACTACGCAACATGAATGTGGGAGACAGGGATTCAGTTCGCTTCTCTGAGATAAAACCATATGACCCCCTTTATAGCATACATCATTTAACCAACGTGTGCCAGGGGATGCCAAAGTAGGCATTACTTGTTGCCTTCTACTGAAGTTGTTACCTATTATGTGCCATAACTAAATGTTCACTGTGTGTAGAGAAGAAGGGCACTTAGATTGTATTCCCCTGCACGTTCCACTTCATGCTTATTGTGTTAACAAATGAGAGAGGGACAGTACTAGATAACAGCACTGAACACTTAATCGTACTTTGCAGAATATTCCATAGAGTAAGAATGAGTTGTCTTAGAAATACTTATTGTTGGGTCAGCAGCTGAACAGTCTGGTTACAAACATTTGGTAGTTCCGAATTCTCTAATACTAATATTCTTACTGAAAAGCAAATAAATGTGCATTTCCCACTCTAAAAATGTCCAAATTTTAAGGCATCCAAAGCATGTAGAAGTCAGTAGCAATCTTCCATCAGTCACTTCTAAAATAAATACATCAGACATTGAATCAATAATTCACACAGGAAAGAAATTGAAGACAGTCTGACACTTTTTACTTACTACATTTCAAAAACATACAAGAAAAGAAACTGAAAAAGGCACTAACCTTCAGAAATTAAGAATCCATCTGGAAAAATTTGGTGACCCGAACAGTTGCACTGAATGCACTTTAAAACTACAAAGTGTTTTACATCGTAGTTGTAAAGTTGTTCCCTACTACATTTTTTCTGAGACAACAGTTGGACATGTCAGAAAACACTGAACACTTTTTGGAATTGTTGGATGTCAAGCAAAACAATCTGAATCACAGTTTTATTGTGGGTTTTTTATACGTTCTGTATTAGAAATCTACATAAGATCAGGTAGTTTTAATACCAGTTTTTACGCACTAATATGCCTGAGATTGAAGTCTCTGTGCATCTCTGTGTTGAATTTTATTTTTTTTTAGGCAAGCTACTTAAGGAAAAATCACAGTTGTCAGTCTTCACCATTTAATGCACTGCAGAACCTAGGTACTCATAACAGGGACCATACTATGGCAAACAAGCTTTTCTGATCTTTAGAGTTTTATCACTTTTAGACAGCCTGGCTGATGAATGTTTATGCTTGATGTAAAGCTGAGGTCTTTGAACAATTAATAAAAGAGATTCAATATAGTAATGATTTTTAAATTTTATTTTAAATAAGTAAGAAGATAGATTTCAGCAATTTTTGGAGGTAGTATGTTTATAAGTGTATTTTCAGGTTAAGAAAACTTTTCATTTGTCTATAAAGGGTTTGGCAGCAAATAGGCTTGCTGAGAAGCAAAAGCTGATCCACAACTTATAACATTTGTGGAAAAGGTTTGTAAAAATTCTTGTCTTGCTATTTTGTTTTGTGGGGTTTTTTTGTTATGAATATGGAGAGGCAGTGACACAAACAGTATGGTTAATATAACACAGAGCCAGTTCTCTCTTTTTCAGAGTCTAAAATTTCTGTGGCATTTGAGTGAACCTTGAGCTTTCATAGTAATTTTGTAAGATGTAAGCAGCTGAATTCAATATTTAAATCACCTCACTCACCAGCAGCAAATAATCAGCATTGTTGTTCGTTGTTAAAAAGAAGAGGACAACTAATGTTCCTCTAATGTATCTTTTTTGAAGTGGTCCATGTTCTTGAAAGATTCAGAAAATTTAAAAAGAAATTTGATGAATAGCAAAGGGATTTGGGTATGCAGCAAGATGTGTGTTGCAGAATATGTCCTTCCCCTTCTTGTCTTCTGCTCACTTTCCTATTTCTCCCACATGCCTAAATCTACTCATAGAGAAAGTGAGAGGGACAGAGAAAAGGATAGGGTTAGGCTGAATGTTAGGCACAATTCTGTAAGGATAGCTACAGTGTAGGACATCTGTTTTGTAAGAACATCTGCTTAAAAGGCAAAGACAAGAAACAGGAAAAGCAAAAAACTGAAGACACAGATACAGAAACCCTAAGAAAGCAGTAGACGATGAAGTCCATGCCAAAGACCGGAGCTGTTGGGTTGTTAAAGGCACCAGGTAAGTGTGACCTTGGGCATAGTCAACCACAACTTTGTAATAGGTCAGAAGGGAAATGAGAGCATCCTGGATCTGATGTGAAAGAGCAAACTTACTGTAGGGTATTTAAGAGGGATTATTGTGGATATGTAAAAATTCTTATGGGATGCTTGAGTGGATTATGGGAATGTGAAAAACTTAGTATAGGTTGCTTAGGAGAAGGACAAAATGTCAGAAAAGGGAGGAAAAAAAGGAGAAGAGGGGCAATTATGGAGAGCAGTCTCTTGTAAATAAGCTGCAGGTCAGTACACTTGTCTGAGTCCTGTCCATGATCACGGCACAGCCTGTCCTCACTTCTTGGTAAATTCCTGTTTCTCTCCATAGAGAGAACTGTGTGAGTGCTCATCCTATCTTGTGTGTGTGTGTGCGTGAGATGCTAGCAAACTCAAGTCAGACCAGCTGGCAAGCAGTCTGTCTGGCTGGTCTTGGAGCTGGATATTGGAGGGACCAGGTCTCGCCAGCCTGGAGCAGGTCAGGAAATTTGTATCATTTATATGATTACTGTTTGTGTGTATCTGGTGCACCTAAAGGCAGTGCTCTTCTGCCCATATTTATCTGCTGGTGGTCAACCGTGTCTACTTGCATATGTGTGTTGGGGAAATACGCTCAGCCTTATTAGTGGCTGAATCTTGAACA